>NW_007578327.1:331181-333366 GCF_000690725.1 Stegastes partitus
ACTTCATAGATTTGAAAACAACAGCCCAGAGTTACATCTAGCTATTTTAAGGCAGGTAATTTACACGGAAAAAGAAATCTAAATAGGTACACAGAGATGAGTTTTTATGGGTTGAATCAACCGGAGACGGGCTTTAATATTTATTCCAACATGCTCGCAAAAAAAACCCTCAAGAGAGTGACAGTAACACACACAAGCCCACAATTCAAAATTTAATATACTAGCCGGCCAGGTGAGGGTAGTTACTGAACCTGCCTTGGGTGGTAAAAATCTAAAATTAAACAACAATTATTCAGCACAGTCATTCTAAAAAGTACATCTCCAGCATCAGCACAACATTTTAATCTGGGTTCCATCAAGTCTGAAATACATTTTGAACTGTTTCAGTGTGCAGGTGTTGCACTCTTTCTGTTGTAACTATGCAATGTGCATGTAATTAAACCACAATCTCAACATGCCCATTAATAGCTGTAATGTTCAGCTGTTTGCTATAAAGTGACATTTTTACTTGATGATGACAGTAGAAGAAAAGTTAATGGATCACTGGATTCATTTGAATTCATCCTCTGGGGATCATAAACGTCTGTCACAAATTTTACGATAATCCATGCAGTGGCTGTTAAGATATTTTAGTCAAAAACACATATGTGGACTTCATTATGAAGCCACAGCAGAAGTCAGAGGATCGACAAAGTGTGCCGAATTCATCCTCTGGGGTCCACGGACATCTGGACCAAATTTCGGTGGTGCATTGACATTGACATTTCAAAAAAAAAAAAAAAAATCTCCACAGCAGGGAGTTTGTGTTTGTGTTGCAGGACAGAAACACAGCGAGGGAGGCAGGGAGGGAGGTAGGGGGAGAAAAAAAAAAAAAGGAGGAACAGGGTGACCTCTCCTGCTGTTGACTGTGAACTCCCTGATGAGCCGAGGGGACGTTCGTGTCTGAAGGAAGGGATATGAGGCAACAGGAAGCTGCCCGCCACAATGTGTGAGGACAGCAGCGAGGAAAACTGCAGAGAACTCTGCTCAGAATAAACACGGCCTGAATAGCACACAGTGGGAGCGAACACAATCATGGCACATGAAGGTCCGCGGCGCACAAAACCTCACCAGGAAACGACAACACCTGCAGGAGGGATTGTTTTTGATCTTGGGCTCTCTTTGACTCAGCATCTGAGTTTGGCAAATTACCCGACATCTCATAATGTGGCGGGCTATTTTTGGACTTACATATGATTTTGAATTGCCGTCCAACGTGTAATCAAAATGCCAAACGGTTTTAGAAGCTGTCTGCTGGAACCACACAGGGCCAGTGTGCTGTCTGGAAAATATAAAGCACAAAGGGAAATGTCAGACTACAGATGCATGTTGGTATCGTGGCATCCGGCATGTATGAAGGCACTTTTGGTTTATTTTTGTGCAAGTCCTTTCTATCATTTGGATATAATTGAAGGCAAATACATAGCAGTAGCATCAACTTAAAAACAGAGATGTAAAGTTTGTTGGAGATCTCATAAGAAAATAATCTCACCTTAAAATTTGTTGGTTAGTATTTGAATATTTGGCCATTATGTCTCACCTTTTCAGTTGTATTAAGCAGCTTTTCTGGAGCTTTCACTATCAGCTGAAGTAATCTACTTTTCAGATCCACTTAGCGTCCCATAATTTGCCATTTGGGGAAATCACACAATACTCTTTACATCTGGAGTTTGCTGTGTTGTCATGAAATTGTACACGCTCAATTATGTCTGTGCACAATTTTGAGTACTTTGAGGACTTGTCATCCATCGCTGGCTCTGAAATCATCCCGTATTTATAACCGATTGGCCGTCTGAAGTCTCGGTGTGTGCATCGATCCACCAAATAGCGCCATTAAAAAAAAAGTACAAAACTCAATGTGGAGCATTATGCAGCTAGCAAAAATGTGTGTTTCATCTGTGACAAATGTTTTGGATAAGGCTACTGCCATCTTGCACTGGTGACATCCTTTGTGACCAGAGTCTGTGCAGCAGCGACTGAAGGGGACACGTGGTCGTGACGTTCACTCCTGCCTGGTCCTCGAAAGCAAGCGGAGAGCGTAACCGGTCTACAGGGAAAAAATAGCTGCTATGGAGCTCGACAGCTAAAAGTTACGATTTAGTTTATGTCCAGAAAATGGTAAGTGTACAGCGAGAGAGTGTGACAC
>NW_007578327.1:334139-356770 GCF_000690725.1 Stegastes partitus
GCTCATTATACAGTAAATAACTGAGTGTCCAAGATACACATAGTAATGAATGAGCAAATAAGGAAGTTGTTTTAGATACGGGTCATGTTGGCTAAAAAAACACAAAATCAACCAACATAAAGTTACAGAACAGTCTCACAGTGAACGTGTGTTAAAGTTAAAGTGTTAAGAAAACTTTGTAAACTGCATCTGGTGATGGACATCAGATAAGAACTAATTTTCATGAATTATAAGTGAATGTTCAGGCATCAACTGAGAGATATTTTTACATCGTCATGAGGAAAATTGGATCAGTTAGTAAAAAAATTACTGACAAAAGCAACCGGATCGTCTCAGCGTGAACCTTTGATTGACAAACAGCATGTTGCCGAGTCGGGCTCACACGTGTGAATGTGTCGTCTGGCCCGAGCTCGCCACTAAATTGACCATCAACTCCGTCAGAAAGAGCTCCGATCGTTCCCGTTTCTCTTAAAGCGCTCGTCTGTGAATCATAACCAGTGAGTCACTTCCTTTGGCTCCATTAACATGCCGAAGGTAGTCTCGGGTAGGAGTGTGATTGTGAATTCATTTATAGACTGGATGATTCACCAGATGAATGCTGAGCGATGAATGCCGTTCTCTGTTGGGGGCAGGCTTCATGTTATGTCTCTCGGGGAGGCTCAGTCTCTCAGTGTTGGGTGTCTGACTCTTGTTTGTCTCTGTTAGGATTCCTCCTTTAATTATTCCTGCTAAAAACGCGAGGCTTGCTAATCTTTCAGCTGTTCCTAACAGATGCTGCTGTTGGCACGGAGCTGGGATGTACACAGCAGCACCTGCAAAGAGTGAAAATACATCGGAGGTGCCACCAGGACACGCTAAAAATATCCCATCATTAATTACGCCCTACGATCTGCTCCAACAGTGAAGTGGTTTTTTATATTCAGTAAGTCAGAGAGGATATTCTGAGAGTCCAGAAGGTGCAGGGGCAAGCAGGGATATGAAGCTATCAAAGTGACTTCCCCCGTATTGAATCACCGACTTATTCAATTCACTAAGAAATCCCGAAACGGAGGAAACAGCTGCAGGCGGCCTTTTAAAGCTTAACGCGGTTGTTCATTATAAAACAGCAAACTGGGTTCTCGGACGCGGCGGCGATTTACATCCTAACCGTGGATCTAACAGCAGCTTGTGAGATGACAAACTGTTCTTTTGTAAATCTCCCGCGGCACCGCCAGGACCCAAAACATGTTATCTGAACTGCAGAAAGCCGGAGGGCGGGCAGGGTTTAGAAAAAAGTGACAGTTAATTCAGAACAGCGGCAGAAAGGGCAGACTGGAGGTCAAACGCCTGTGAACGGAGAGACGCAGTCAGCAGTTTATCGGCAGAGAAACATCTATTTAAGCCGGTTTAATCCGTGACATAAAAAAAAAGTTTGTACGTCTCAATGAAGCGGCAGAACTTTTAGAAACCTTGCCTCTGAAAATCCTGAAAGGCCGACGTGAAAACACGGTTTATTCAAAAGCAACAATGACACTGATGAGATAATTCTTTTTTAAATAATGCCCCATTTAAATGTGCTTTTAGAAATATTAGAGACTGTATTTAATTGTAGTTAATGAATGGATTGATTGATATAAGAAATAAAAAAAGTCTACTGGAGCTCCAGGTGGTTTGTGTCAAGTCTAAAGTCCAGCTCTTGTTCGGGTTTAATGTCGTTTTTAACTATTAATGCATAAAACAAACGATGTGTAATTAGCAAATACAGTAACGAAAAGTTAAATTAATTCAAAAATCCTGTTAAATACTTACTTTGTTCCTTTTATTGCTTAATATTTGAATACAGATAAAGCATATAGAAGATTAAAATGGCAAATTCAGTTGTTTTTTTTAACCCTGAGTCTTAAAATACAAATTAAATTAATCAAAGTTTCATATTTCTTATTCATCAACGCACTCCGTCCTTAATTATAATTAAAACAAAGGCAAGGGTCTCTAATTATTCGAGTGGCCACTGTGGATAAATGGTTGGTCTGGTGTTAAAAATAGTGAAAAGTGAAGAAGTAGACAATCAAATGATGACTAAAGTGTTTGGTTTTGTCATTTGCAATAAAAATCTAAAAAGAATTTGACCATCAGTGTGTTTAAAAATCAAGAAAAACAACTTAAAAAGCACCCAAAAAACTCTAAACAGCTGCAATTACTGAATAAGAGGAGGAAAATGTCAGGGTTTAGGCGTCGGTTGATCAAATGTGTGACTTTGTGCAACAAGGAGAGCCGGAGAGACCTTCAGACTGGTCGTTCTGTAGTAAAGAACACAAGCTGGCCTGCTTTGAGACTTTCACTGCCAGGTTTTCAAGCTACATTCTCCACCTCCGGAAACTAGAACCGGACTAATAGGGCTTTTTTTTTTCTTTCTCCATTATTCTCATCCTGGGTTTTTTGCTTCCACTGCTCTCCGCCTGCAAATTCTGGGATTGTCACCCTGCAGGAGGCAAAAAAAAAACTCTACAACACAACTACAGTATTTCACTTCTGTTTATGAGGGGTTTTTAAATACAGAGATCATCCCCGCTGTCGTCTTTTCTGCGGCGTACAGCGCATCTGATACTTCCCAGTTTGGAAAGTACAGTAGAAAGCAAAGCAGAAGTTCTCAAAAGGTTCGAGGGAACTTCAGCTCATTAAGTTCCTACGAGCTGTAAATCTTTTTTCTAATTTTGTAATCTGCCACTTATTTCCTTTCTTTGGTGACTTAATGCATCGCTTTCTCTATGAAGTGTCTGTAAATAGTGAAAGAACTCCACAGCATTTGTGCATAAACTCCCAAATCCTGAAGCTTTCCGGCAAAGTAAAGCAGCAAATCCTCACAGCTGAGAACTTGCTCGTGTTTTTTTGGGGCTTCTAAAATCATTCAGACATGTGTTGCTGATCACGGATGGATTTCAACTTAATTAATCAAGTAATTGTTCACGTTCCAGCTTTTAGTCGAAGGCTTAACTGACTCGAAGGCTGATTTAAAAGGCATGGCCGGGGAACACAGATGTTTTCCAAATGCAGAACGCCAAATAAAAGAAAACACTGGCTTTCACAACACCATTAACCACAGATCTTGAAAGCGGAATAAATTAGAATCAGCGGCATTTATGGATCGATTCGAGGTTCGCCTGGAGGATTTTTCTGTTCTCTTCTTGCACAATAGCTCAAAATCGCCGTCGTGCCCCCTCCCTTTCACCTACTTCACATCATTCTCCAGGCATGGGAAACCTCAACACATGTAAAACTTGTATCCTCACATTGTTCACATGGAGCACTGTTAGCAGCAATCAGCGTAAACAATAAACCGAATGACAAAAACAGCAAATAACTGTCGCTTCCTCAGCTCAGGGGGCTGACTCACACATTTTATTAATATTTAAGGAGAATCTGATCACAAATAAACAGTCATCTTTCGCCTCAGCGTTTTATTTCAGGCCCCCCCCAAATTACCGACAGTGATAGACATTCTAAGTTTAGTTGTGAAGAAAACAAGAGGCCAAAAATAACCGCCTGCACAGACGCGGATAAAGATCTCCTCTCCATTGTTGGTTTTGGAGGCGGTGCACAGATTCAAAAGAGGCAACGTACTCATTAGCTGTGTTTGTGCGTGTGTGCATCAGTGTGTGTTAGTGTTTTATGTGTAGTTACATGATTGCTTAAGCCGGTGAACAATGAGCAGCGCTCGCAGGGGGAACATGTATTTCTCTACGGATTTGCGACCATGCCGAGCCGTTTGAAAAGACGGTAAATTATCAAACCTGCACTTACGCACACCGTCCCATAATTAAACCGCACAAACTGGAATCTTAGTCTGAGTCCCAACAACCTCCTCCTGCTGAAATCAGATTAGAACAAATGCTCTTTATCTCTTAATAGTCAAGTGGAAAGTGGTGGAACCTTCATTGACTCAAATGTTATTTACTCTGCAGGATTTTGCAGGTGAATGTTGCAGCTTTAAGTCCTCGATATTTACCTGGTAGCTGCAGTTATGGCTGATTTCTGAGATTAGTGTCGTAAATATAGAAAACATGGTCAGTTTAAATGCATAAGTATTTGGCTGGTGGAACATACATCCATTATCTATGTACCACTTAATCCTCACTAGGGTCTACTGGAGTCTATCCCAGCTGACTCAGGGTGAAGGCAGGTTCACCTGGACAGGTCACCAGTCTATCACAGGGCTACACTTAGAGACAGACAACCAAGCACACTCACATTCACACCTACGGACAATTTACAATCACCAGTTAACCTCAACATGTTTTTGGACCTTGTGGGAGGAAGCCGGAGAACCTTGTAGCCCCCATATGAACATGTTACCAGATTTTTAAGAAGTGATTTTCACCGGTGGGAGTCTTTGTAGAACAAAAACAACCAGACAAGACAACCAAGCACACTCACATTCACACCTACGGACAATTGCAAGGTGGGGCGGTGGTTAGCACCGTTGCCTCGCAGCAAGAAGGTCGCCGGCTTGTGTCCCAGTGAGGGCACCCGGGATCTTTCTGCGTGGAGTCTCCATGTTCTCTCCAGGTTCTTCGGCTTCTTCCCACAGTCCAGAAACATGTTGAGGTTAATTGGTGATTCTAAATTGTCCGTAGGTGTGAATGTGAGTGTGCTTGGTTGTCTGTCTCTAAGTGTAGCCCTGTGATAGACTGGTTACCTGTCCAGGTGAACCTGCCTTCGCCCTAAGTCAGCTGGGATAGACTCCAGCCCCCCATGACCCTAGTGAGGATTAAACGGTGTATAGATATTGGATGGAAGTTTTGAATTTGGCTGTTGCCATTTGTTCTTTTAAAACCAACCGGTGGCTGGTAAATTACAAGATAGCTATAAAGCATGTACTACTTCTGTTTTACTTTAAATAGAACCTTAATTTACTAAATGAACACCATCCTGTATTGATGGAGACTGAGGATAGACTCCAGCCTCCCACAACCCTAGTGAGGATTAAGTGGTATATAGATAATGGATGGATGTCTCTGTCCAAATACTTATGGACTTGATTCTATATAATATGATGCATCAGAGCAGACAAACAACACAGGAGTGTATTATATAGTTAAAGTAGCTTAGCTCCACTTTAAAGATTAAAATGCTGATTAGATGTTAATGCATCAGTAATAATAATAATAATAATAATAATAATAATGATGTAACATATAGCATCTGATCGTAGCCATTTCTGCATAATGAGTAGTTTTTCCTGTATCAGGATGTTTCGCTCTGTAATGTTACTCATAATTGATCAAAACAACTTTGTGTGGTTGCGAAATGCAGAGAATTATCCCCCGACGAGCGCTTTAGCATCCGTCAGCTTGTGTTGTTTTTGGTTTTATGAATGAAAAGAGTTTTTGTTTCAGTGAAACGGTTCTCAACACCTTCTGTTTACCTGCCCAGCATCAGACAACTGACAAAGCTAGCAAGTGGCTCATTGACAAAATTCAGCTTTTAACAGCTGAAAAGAGTTTTTTTTAAGTTAAATTTGTCAGGTGGCCAGAACAAGTTTGGAAATGTGTCAGTTTTGTGTTTACTGCTTATTTCTGCTGCTCCCAGATGTCCCAAAAAAAATCACTAAATGCAGCTTTAAGTACATTTTAATATTGAGATTTTTTTTAGCCCTAAAAGCAAAAACTAATAGTAGTACATTTATAATTTTATACAAGGTCAGAAGCACTAGTAGAGAAATGGACTTCACTCTCTCATGGTTCTTGTAAATGTTGTGTTATCATACATTCTATTATTGGATTATTAGCCAGTTTTAGGTAGTTATAACATTTATAATTTGCACATTAATGAACATTTATAGCTTTCAGGTAAATGTAGTGGCACAAATATCAAACTACTAGATAGAAAAAAAAGAGGAAATGTTTGCATGAAGTCGCTCTAAACTCATCACTTGAGTATTTTCCACCGCTGACCTTCTCTGAGGGAAAACTCTGAATGCAGAACTTTAAATAGAGCGTTTTTACATAATTGTGCTTGTGCCGTAAATGATGATGTAAAGCATTTGAATGCTTCTTTTGTCTCTACATACAGAAAGTACATACACAGTGTGGTTAAATGAATGTCATACAAATTGTAAAAGCTATTCATTAATGTGTTTTTTTGTATTTTCTACTCATTGACAGCAAACTACGACACCAAGCCCAGAGTGAGCGGTTTGGATACAGAGAGGTAAGATTTGATGTTTCGCAGCATATTTAAAATCTAAAAGAAACGTCTCTCATATCTTGTGTTTCGTCGCTCCGACAGGTAGTTTTAAAAGGAGATCCAAAGAAGCTGAGCCTTCACGGGGTAAGACGGAGATTTACACGCACATCAGAATGATTCCCGTTCATGCTATCAGCAAATGCTTCTGTTGACTTGTGATAAATCCGCCGCCTAATGACCGACTGTCTATCACTCACGCAGCAGACGTGCGCCGTGTGTCTGGAGGACTTCAAAGTGAAAGACGAGCTGGGAGTGTTGCCATGCCAACATGCTTTCCACAGGAAGTGAGTAGGGGCTTCGCACTTGTTTGCCGTTTCGCACCTGCCTGGGCTTGTTAAAATGAAAATGGTAATGTTCGATGTGAGGTTCAGTGATCAAAAGTTAGACGAGGCGCCGGGGCTCCTGACAGCAGCGGGTTCATCATTCATTCATGGCTCCTCGTGGCGTATTCCTGTTCAGGATCAGAGAGGAAGGGTCAGCGCTGCGCTTCCATCCCAGCATGCACAGCAGACAGAACTTGCACGGCTGACTTGTGGCTTTTCTAGGTGTCTAAAATTGGAGTATTGTGCCTGTGAACATGTGTGAGAGGAGTCTGAGAGCCAGGAGGCCTATTTAAAAGGAGCAGTTTGACATCTTGGGAAATGCAAGTGCCAGCAGCCAGGAAGCTGCGCACAAAGGATTCTCCAGGTCATCTTATATCCAGAGGGGATCAGTTAAAGGCATCCTGACTTACTTTTGGTTCTTTGAAAATCTTTAAAACTATCTTCTAAACACCTAAACCCACTTCCTTAGAGCATAAAGAATGGAAAAACCGAGGGAAATAACCGACCTGCTTCCTTCCAAAGCAAACAAAATCTAATTACCAGCAGCTCCGAAGCTCAAAAACGAACACTTCTGCTTTGTTTAATGTCAAACTGTAAGACTGACGCACTGTGGTTTTACAGAGGTTTGTCTACGTCTTGTCCAGGACGCATTAACTTTCCGTAGTCTTGTCGTCAGAGTGAAAAAACCAGCACAGACTCCAGGAAATAGCTGCACCCAGCCAAGAAATAGTTCCTGTAAAAACACAGCTCACACAAAAATAGCAAATGCTTGCAGTGTCACATTTCTCCAATGATCTCTGCCTGTAAATTGCAGATAATTTCGCGACTCCTGCAGGGCTCTCACGTACTCGTGCATGGGTCACAAGCGCGTCATTTTGTGAGAAAATGAGTGGGATGTGTCGTGATCCCGTGATGCCAATTTAGGTGAAATTGGTCCCGCTTGGCTTTTCATCTCGTGTCTTTCCTGCCTGTGTTTTTCTACGCAGGTGTCTGGTGAAGTGGCTGGAGGTGCGCTGCGTCTGCCCCATGTGCAACAAGCCCATAGCCGGCCCCCCGGAGCAGCACCACAGCATAGGGACTCTGCTGGATGAACTGGTGTAACCTCTGGACCCCCGCCAGCCCTGGTGGGGACGCCGGCGCTCGGCCAAACTAGCTGGTGTGAGTTAGTGACCAACAGGAGGAGGGACGCTGTTTTTGCTGTTAAAACACATCAGCAAATCGACAACATGATGATGATAAGTTGGGGTAACCTAGTTACCACCCGGAGGAAGACTCTGAAGGATGCTGTTGCCTAGCAACAATCTCCGTGATGGCAACACGACACCTTGTAGTGTCTGAGAGATTATCTTCAGCCACCCACACATCACTCCGCCACTCTTCTTTCAAGATCCCCCCCCCTCCCCAACCTCTCCACCCGTTCCTTCACATCTTCTCTTGTTGCCTCGAGTGAGGTTAATAGCAGCGCTGAAGTGGAGGAGACGGGTTTTTTTTGTTGTTTCGCAGCGACGCGGACGAATGAGTGTCGACTGATGACAGCGCTCTGCAGGAGGCACCGATCCCCTCTGAGTGTGTGACGGTGGGCACAGGCATGAAATAATAATATCCACACTGGGGGCGATTAGCGAAGCTCCTGTGTTAAAGTAACGACCTCTTCAGTTCTTTCAAATGTGAAGATTTGAGTCCAATCCTCAGACGTTTATATTTCCTGCCGGCGGTTGCACAAGGTCGTTTTTTTTAGAGGTTATCAAACAAACAGGTGAAGCTGGAGCTGTCTAGAAACAAACACCTGAAGAGAATGAATAGTGTACACGGGGTAAACTGCTGTAAACTGAATTTTGAAAGATTAAATCACAAAAGTTCATCAGCAGAACCTAAATTATTCATATTAGTGACGAGGTGCAGCTCGAGCTCTCGTCCACATGCAGAAATGTCTCGATCAAGTCAGAACAACTGCATTTTTTTTCCTGATATGAAAAACTCCACCCTGGTGCCCACCGGTACACCGAGACCATGACTGTACATGCTCCATTTGTTTTCTTTCCACTGGGACGACATTCTTTTGTGTTAATATAGATAGAAGGGACTGACACATTCTGCCTCTCACTGTAACTGTTTTGAAATATGTTGGGGTTTTATTTATTTTTTTTTTTAGATATTGCACTTTGAATTCACATGCACACACACACCCACACAGACAAAAACAAAAAAAAGCCGTTTTCAGGCCTCCGTTCGTCTAAAACAGTAGACTAAGGTGTGGATGCAGCACAGCAGGTCCCTTGTTTATGTCTGTGAAGCTGAAGGAAGCGGCGTCGGAGGCGGTGAATTCATCAGGAAATCAACTACTTTTTATACACACAGTTTTTGTGGCATCATTGCTGGTGATCCTGTTTTTACATTCTTCTGTCGTATTTTTGTCGGGTTTTTTTTTTTTCAGTTACAGTGATCCTGAAAGCAAAGCACTGCCTAAATTGAGCACAAAACTCACAAAGCACATTGTCCAGATACAGCAGACACCTGCACTGTAATTTAAATGTCCATGTGCCAAGACAAAGGAAAAAAAAAAAAAGTTGATCCTGTTGCATTTTCAGCACACGAGAAAAGGGAAACGTTCACTCCGATTCTGGCCACATTCCACATTTTGTAATCCAACAGATGTAAATAACTTGGAACAATAATAAAAAACAGTTGTCTGTTTGCTCAGCCTCTTGGTCATTTTTTTTTTCTTTTTGACAGTCATGCATGTGGCGCCACCATCAGGCAGCATCATGAATCAAGATGTGTAAAACTGATTTTTCTTCTACATGCAGGTGCAATTAAAATGCTTCAAACGGCAAGTAGGGATTCGAATACAACTTTTGGAAAACATGTAAAGCCAGTTAATGTGGAAGCAAAGTACTTGAACCTCAAATTTGAAATCATCTGTCCTGTATGAAGAGATATTTGTGACGTCTTGCAGGTTAAGAGGTTGAGTCTCATTTTTTTGGTTTGTGATGCTTTAAACTCAAATAATTACCACTTGCCTGTGATGGCTAATTAAACCAAGAAGTGTTTCTCAGATCATTAAATATGAGTCCTGACAAGCATTTCGAAGACTTTTAGAGAAAAAAAAAAAACCCCACACCAGAAGCATCAGTGTTGTCGTCTTGCAACTATTTTTCTTATTGATTAATCTGTTTGTGTCAAGAAACAACACTGGAAGCATTGATTGCCCAGAGACGGGTAATTCAGACGGAGTTTTTGTCTTCAAAAGGTCAGGTCGCCGAAGCAACAAGAACAACAAACATATTTCTGACTTGCTTGCAGTGGCGTCAGCAAATAGCTCGTCCGGGGTTTGACATGTGTGTCTCTGAGATTCGTCAAATAAATCAGTAATGCTGCAGTAATGCTGTTCAGTTAATTCTAAAAAGTGTGGACTAAAATGGAAATATATGTCAGATTATTTGCTTGCTACTGCACTGCGTCACAATAAAAGACAAAAAAGAAAGATAATGTTGATTTTAAGGAGTTCAAAATCTGGAGATGTCTCATATAAGCAGGTAAAAAAGGGGGTTAGTCTGAATTAGATGAATTAAAATTATGAATAATCACCTTAATCACTGTTTAAAACACAACAGATCAAATAACAATCTGGTCAAAGATTCATTTTCGGTGCCATTTGACTTGACTTTAATTACAGCACTTTTTAGAAGCTCTGTTTAAAACATTAACATCAGCAATAAATAATTAAATCCTACACTAAATGCATCAAAACAGAACTCGCCGTTTTTAAGAAAACAGGAGAAACAGCAAACTTCAACCCCTTAAAGGAGTCGGCGCTCAGGAGCCGACATCCGAGCGAAAACAAGGACCATCTGTACTGTGCCTCATTAAATGTGCAAGACCCCGTTCTATTGGTGGGATCCGACGGGTACCTAGCTATTTCCCCACAACAGATTGCAGGTGGCAGAGCATCGGAGTCTGAAGGGCATTCCTTACTCCGGTTGCCTTCTAATTAGACTTAAGGGCAAAGTGGAGCCTCCGAGGACCTGAAAGGGAAATTAAGAATGAAGGCAGATGGTGGGAGATCTTATATAGGGACGGTGGAAGTGAGGGATGGAAACAGGGAGAGGAGAGGAGAGGGGAGGTGCTGGGGAAAGGTGGAGACTGAGGATGGGGGAGAGAGGAGGTCCTCGCTAGTTCAGCTGACTCCCGTCTCTGAGGCCACTTCAATTTTGACAAGCTGGAGAGCTGTTTCATCATTTCTTCACAAGTCCTTTTTTTTTTTCTCACTTTACAAGTGACAGACTGGGAGATGAGCAGTTTACGGACGTCCAACTGTCGCTCCAGTTTTAAGATCATTTGGTGAGTGTAATATTTTTAATCCGAGTGTCCTTATTTGCAGCTTCCTGGAGTGTAAACTGCACATTCTGCGGCCACGCTTGCATGTTTTAGTCATGTTAGCAAGCAAGGAGGGCTCATAAAGCTCATCACTCTCTGTCATTTACTGCCTGTAGTCACTTTAAACAGATGTAAGATGTGTTAATACGAGCCACAAGAGGTGGGAACATCAGAACCACGGCCGTAAATGTTCAGCAAAAGAAAGTACTGATGCTCTGGAAGGATTTTAATTAGTCAATTAAAACCCCTGATATGAACTCTACACTGTTTTATAGGTCAGCATGCTATGAACTCATGCATACATACATACATGCATCGTCTCACACACACACACACACACACGAACACACACACACACACACACACACACACACACACACACACACACTGCTTGGGTGGACATGGAAACATAAGCAAGTCTTTCATGAAATCAGCCTCTACCTGAGCCAATAAAGAGCCAACTGTGCTGTGAATAAACTGATTATGGCAACACACACACACACACACACACACACACACACACACACACACAAGCAGGGTGGAGGAGAGAGACACACAGAGAAATGCTTGTTTCTGTCACTTCCCACCTTCAGCAGCGTCGTGGCACTCAGAGTGAATGTGAGGTCAGGTTATTTCTCTTTCTGTGCGTTTTGCAGCAGCCAAACTGAACCCGACCAGCAGCCCGGCGGCACCGGGACGAGGACGCGTGCCGTGGTAACGAAATAAGTTGCTCACAAGACACTGAGGCAACATCGGGACGCGATCAAACCGGTCGGTTGGTTGGTTGGTTTGCTTTTATCTGTCGTCGTTTGATCTGTTAAAATAGAGTCAGGATCTCTGTGTGTGTGAAGTCGTCTGAGACTGACTGAGGTTTTTGCTGTTACAGGTGTCCGCCTCATTAGAGCTGTCTTTGTGCAGATTATTTCAAATCTGATTCTTTAACCATCATTTAAGATGGTGCTTATAAATCTAAGAGACCTTAAGAGGGCTTCATGTAAACCTGATGCAAATATTTTTGGGGCTTTTCTTAATTTTTTCAGCTGTCTGTGGGTCTGCTGCTTGTTTTATTCTGGTGCAAGCGTTGATGCTCCCATCTCGTATAAATGGTGCATGTGACTCCTTGCAAGAGGCTTCTTGCAGATGCTCTTTTATGTTGTGTTATGAGGTTGTTGGAGGTTTCTTGTGATGCAGGAAAAACTGAAGTGTGAGTAGACAGTAAAGTGTTTTCTAATCTTATAGCTAACTGCATTCCATTCAGCTGTTGTTGTACTTGTGCATTTTACCTGTAAAACATCGACTTGTTTCTCTGACATTTAGCTCAAAACGATGCTGCACAGCTTCACAAACCTGCTGACTCAGCTGTAGACTGGTGAAATTCTGGGCAATCTCTCCGGTGCAGGAAAAACCCTCTTTGTTCTCAACTTAAAGTTGGGAATCACTGCTTTAAAATGTATATTTTTGTCATTGTAGGGAGTTTCTGTATGCTGGTGAGGACCTCCACGTAAAAACATTTGTCCAAATCAAATGACTGTTCAGACACTCTGTGACGATGCTGCCTGTGGATGCGACAGACAAGGACAGCAGGAGGAAGCAGCAGGACTTTTAAAGCTATATTCTTTAATCTATAATTTAGGAACGATGGGCTGCTCACCTTTTTGGCTGTGCATCTTCACATGACAGCTATTTTATACACCTCAGATGTTTAGGACTGCTTAAAAGACAATCCACCATGTTCAAACGGTGGCTGCTGGCCCTGGTGGCCCGTGTCGGCCTCATCGTGTTGGGCCTCTGCTGCTGCCTGTCGCTCTTCTACCTCCTGGCCTGTAAACCTGCATCTCACGGCAGCCAGCAGCCTCCGCTGTGGTCTGGAGGAGCCACCAGTAAGGAGGGATACCTGGCCTTGCTGCAGGAGAGGGAGGACTCTCACAAACACTACATCAACAGCCTGACGAAGCAGATAGCCCAGCTGAAGGAGGCTCTCCAGGAGAGGACGCAGCAGCTTCAGGAGTCGCTGGACAAAGCTAAAACTAAAGGGGTTCTGCCTCAGGGTCTGGAGAGTCTGCACAAAACTCCGGCGCAGTCCGACCTGAAGGTAGGAAGACGCGATGCAGATGCAGAGAAGATACAGAGTTCACGCGTGCTGATGAAACAAATGAAGAGTGACATTATATGTGTAGTAGTAATTGCTACATCGTGTCCCGCAGGAGTTCTTCCGCTCCCAGCTGAGCCAGGCAGAGGTGAACTCAGGTGTGAAGCTTCCCAGCGAGTATGCACTGATTCCTTTTGACACTTTCACCCTGCAGAGGTAAGTGGGGGAGCAGAGCTGTTGATGCCTCCAGGAGGGCCGCGTAGCCGACATCTGATGTTCACTCTGAGCTGCCGCCTCTTCACAGAGTGGGGTTTTTGTCGTGTCACTCAGGGTGTACCAGCTGGAGACGGGGCTGACGAGGCACCCAGCCGAGAGGCCTGTGAGGAAAGACCGCCGAGACGAGCTGATAGGCACCGTGGAGACGGCTCTGCATGTCCTGAACGGACCTCAGCAGCACGCCGACAACATCAGGAGGAAGCACGCGTACTCCCCGTCTGACTTCATACAGGGTGAGAAAGAGCTGCATGCACACTTTCACTTCCTTCACGTGTTCTTCTGGTGGACAAACACAGCTGGACGCCTGTATCCGATTATCAGACATTATTGGGTTAATGTGTTACTGTTTTGAATTCAGGAGTGGATTTTACTTCCACTGTCAGGTAGTAAAAGGACACATCACATCTCATTTTTATCTCCAGAAGCTAAACTGATGCACCAATTTGACCTTTAACAGTCAAGTGATTTGACTAACGTGCACAAAAAATGGTGAAAAAAAATCATAATAAAACCTAGAATAATTCTATGTCTAATAAAGAAAAGCTAAAATCAATCAAAGACTAATAAAACTGAAGAGAGAGAACAGAGATGTTAAAAACCCAATAAAATGACTTAGTTTGAAGATAAAGAGTTTGATGGAGTCTCAAGCAGAATTTATTCCTTCCCAGTTGGTTCGTTCTGTCTCAAAAACGTCAAACTGGTTCATATTAAACTGGACCCTACAAGTGGTCAATATAAACAGGCCTCAGCGACGTCACTTCATAAGTTTGCCACCCTTCCCAGCTCTGCTCACCTTTCAGAGATCTCTCTTTCAAAGAAAAGCTTCAGTGATTAGCTGGTGTCCATCTATCGCTCCATTTGGTCTCCCACCAGTAAAACGTTGGCTGTCTCCTCCTCTCACTTTTGCCATTTTGCACTTTAATAGCCAGACAACTCATTCTCTCAACCAGAAACCTAAATGAGCAATTTAATGACGTGTATCCATCTTAAAAAGAAAAGGTATTTGAGGGATGACAAATGGGAGAAACTTCAGCTTGTCTGATAAAGATTTTTTTGTCCTTCTCTTTTTCTCTTGGTTCAGTTTCACCACCTGCCCTGTAGCTTGGAAACTGACGTCCTAGAGACAGCTGAAAAAACTGACATTGTTATGTTTAGCTACAGTCGTGACTCGATGATCTGACACTAAATGTAAAACCTTCTTTTATGCCGGATATCAAGGCTGTCGGATTGTCAAGACGGAGGTCCAGATACAAGGAGGGCTTGATGCTGGAAGGCTCATTAGTTGTTAATTATTGTTCATAGTTGTTGTTATAATAACTAGTGTATTGCTAGAACACTACGCATCACTGGATTTCACGCCTAATTGACCGGTGTTTGATTGTGCATGTTCCGACCACTTCCACCACAGGGAAGTGCTCTGACGGGGTGGAAGTGGCCGGAACGCACAGGCAGTACTTGGCTGCTGATGCTAGTTTAGTTAGCGCTCACACTTCTGTTTCCACCATCGGTGGCGGTGGGGGAGTGGCAGATACGCTCCACCGTTACCATCCATGTTTACTTCCATAAACACTGAGCACGCTCGCTGCGTGTGACGTCGTCGTGTCCTCTTCTGCGCATGCGGGACACTTTTGGGTCGTATGAAGTTCACACAGCAGATCACATACAAGTCGCATTTAATTGGAAATGTGAACGAAATCGGATTTAACAAAAAAAATCCTCATTGAGCATCAAGTCCTGCAGTGTGAACGTAGCCAATCTGTGGGATTGTTCAGTCAGATAATACGCCGTTATCCTGATTGGTGACATAAAATGTCATGTTGGAGTCAGAATCCAAGGCTGTCGCTATGTTAAGGCTGTTTTTAATGGGTTGCGTTCGTTTTTCCTAAGAGGGTCGAATTATCAGGTGACGACTGTATATTGAAATCTAAAATAAAATATAGGAGTTTTCACAAGCGGAATAAATATATTTGGAAAGAATGAATTATTCTTGCACGACTAGAGTGATTTTATAGGGAAGTTCATCTGCAGGAAAAATAAAAAATCTTTACTTAAAAAACTGAAAAGAGCCATCTAAAATGAGATAGACACTATATTTCAAGTTTCAAATATATTATTATGATATATAACTTAGAATTTCATTGTCACACATGGTGTAAAGTAAAATTAAGGTCATAAAATGTATTTTAATTGTGGGAAAACTACCTTGTTTGTATGATGATGACGACGTTTGTTTCTTACTATTGCACAGTATTTTTCTTTATACTAATTTTTTTATTATTGTACTTTTTACATGTGCTATTAACTTCCTTGGCACCATCAATTCTTTGGAACTGACTGGAAATGTACCAATTTAAGCCAGTTTCCAGTTTTTCTGTCCTTTCCAGGAACCTTCCTACGAACATACACTCATAAATCAGCTCTTTTTTTGTAAAATTATTAGGAAACATGGGCCCAGTAATGCTCTCTCCTCCTCATCGCAGGGCTGACTCGCACAGAGCGGGACAGGGGAAGCGTTTACGAGCTGATGTTTCGAGGCAGCGGCCAGCAGGACTTCACGCAGCTCGTCCTCTTCAGGCCGTTCGGCCCGGTGATGAAGGTGAAGAGCGAGATGGTGAACACGCGGGGGATGATCATCAACGTCATCGTGCCTCTCTCCAAGAGGGCCGACGCGTTCAAGCAGTTCATGAGCAACTTCAGGTATCGCTCGGAAAGTAAATGAACGCGCTGCCACCTGCTCGCACACACCCACTGGGATTGTATTGTGAAATTATTGATCTCAGGCTGGAGTAATAAGCGTGGAGGAGCTGAGTGGGTCCTTATCTTAATAAAGCAGCCTGACAGAAAACCTATAAGACTCCTCGCCACTCACAAATGAGTAGATATAGATTAGAAAGAGTAGCTTCACCAGTGTAATCACCCTTATCTGGATAAAGGGCAACTTGCGGCTATCTGTGAATAACGTCGTACTGAAATGTGTTTATTCGTCTGTGCTGTCTCTTCAGAGAGGTGTGCATCCGGCGGGACGGCAGGGTTCATCTCACCGTGGTCTACTTCGGTCGAGATCAGATCGACCAGGTGAAAGCTGTGATGGACCAAACCACCAGGTGCCACAGTCGAATTTACAGTTCGCTCATCATCTAATGTCACGATCTCCCTCTGATCAGTCCATGTGTGCAGGTCATTTTAATCACAGAGTTTGTCTGGTTCAGCTCCACGGTTTGGTGCCTTGATGCCACAACAGATTAGAAGTTACTTAGCACATTATTAGGAGCTAATCTGGATTCAATATAATGCAGTCCAGCGCACCACCACCACCACCGCTCACTACCACCTCGAAACATAATGAAGCGCTGTCACATGTTTTCAAACTGTCAATATCAACTGAAAGAATAATAACAGCTGTATTGGATAGAATTCATAGCAGAGCTGTTGTATTGGATTGCATTAGATTGCGCTGCTGTTTCTAATAAAGTGAGATGGATTTCCAGTTTAGTATCAGTCAATTTATCTTTAAAAATATCTCAGAAATCTGCCACTCGGTGAAGAGTGTGGGATTAACGCTTGAGATGTGAGTTTTTAAAGTCTCAAGTCTTGACTATGAAGTCCTGGGTTACTTCATCGGCCTGATTTTCTGCCATATTAAACACTGCAGGAGTACATTAACAGAAGTAATAATGAATATGCTTCTCAGATAAGATGCTAAATGGTCAGATTTGCCTGTTTCTTATTCCTGTGACACAGTTACAGTCATTTCTATTTTGTTAACTGAATAGTTGTGTCAGTTTTTGAATTATTGCATCTGAATGTGATGATCAAAGCCGTTATCTGCACCGTAAGACAAAAAAAAAAATCCAGCAAGACTGCCAGAAAAAGAAAATGGCGGGAAAAAAAGGCGGGAAAATAATGGCAAACATGTCTAAAATCATTTTTTAGTGTATTAAAATAACCTAAAACTGTGTAATATCACAGCTACACAGTGTAAATGTACTTTTTTACAATGTGGTCTGCACTATCAAACACACCTTCATTTGCTAGCATGATTGGCTTATTGTTGGAATAATTTACAGTAAATCTTTTGCACGTTTTTATGTAATCTCTCATCTTCAAGTCCCTCTGAGTAAACCCACTTAAGCAAAATTGGTGCTACAGTCAAAGCTGAGTTTCAACCTTTTCAGATTTTGTCATGACATGAGCTGAAGTCATGTGACTCAAGTTCATAAATCCTAAAAACAATCAAGCAAAAACAACAAAACAAAGACGAAATCCATTTCTTTTCCTCAACTCTCACAGATGTGTCTGTGCTGCACTGCAGATATTTTGGCCAAAAGATAAAAAAGAAGTGTAAGTGAGAGAGTATCAGTGTTTTACAGCTGCAGGCTATTAAAAAGTAAGTCCTGTGAAGCCTGTGCACCTCCAGAGACCAGCACTCACGCCCACATGCATACACCCCTCTGTAGTGCGCAGGCTGAGATGATAAAATCATAATGCAGGATCTTTTCCTCCTCAGGCTTTAGCGATCAAAACACAGCAGATCCTCTGTGAGCTGTTGTTAACTATGTGATGCTGCGACTGTGCAGCAGCAGCCTGATGAGACTTTCTGACTACAGACTAGTTTGAGCTTCAAACTGAGCATCAGAGCACCACCTGTCTAATTAAACACAGATGACCGGCCTCCTGTCCTTTCCCTCAGAGAGACTCGGTTCAGGAGCTTTACCTTGATCCAGCTGAACGAGGAGTTCTCTCGCGGTCGGGGCTTGGACGTGGGCGCCAGGGCTTGGAGGCGGAGCCAAAACGTCCTGCTCTTCTTCTGTGACGTTGACATCCACTTCACCGCCGACTTCTTGACTTCCTGTCGTCTCAACGCAGAGCCTGGTGAGAGACGGGAGCTTTATCGACATCATTTTTTTTTTTTACCAAATACTCCAGAGATGCCAATGAAATCAAACTGTAACTTGTTTCTACAGGAATAAAACAGCTCAGATTACAGCTCTGGCTGATGGTGGTGATAATGTCTCAGGGCCACACACACCCACACGAGGGTTTTCAATTAGCTCTCAGGTTAAAGCCTGGTGGAGCTCTGCTGGGAGCTCCAGTGTGACACCAAAGTCCCACTACAGGTGTCACTAATGGAATTAAATTAATTGCATTTCATGATACTGAGCTGAGGGCTGCAAGGTGGCGCAGTTGGTAGCACTGTTGCCTCGCAGCGAGAAGGTCGCCGGATCTTTCTGCGTGGAGTTTGCATGTTCTCCCCGTGCAGCGTGGGTTCTCTCCGGGTTCTCCGGCTTCCTCCCACACAGTCCAGAAACATGTTGAGGTTAATTGGTGATTCTAAATTGTCCGTAGGTGTGAATGTGAGTGTGCTTGGTTGTCTGTCTCTAAGTCTCCAGCCCTCCAGGTGTCCCTGAGTCAGCTGGGATAGACTCCAGCCCCCCCACAACCCTCGTGAGGATTAAGCGGTGTATAGATGATGGATGGATGGATGGATGGATGGATGGATGGATGGGATATCCAGCTGGTTCCAGGGTCTGAATATGTCTCGCTAGAACATTTCATAGAACTGGATCACTTTACCAATGCTGTCTGACGTGAAGCCAGCACTACGGTCATTCATGGTTTAACCTTCATGTTTCAGGGCTACAATGGTGGCTCACTTCACTGTGCAAACTTTACCTGCTCTGGATCAGTTCATCTATAAAATAAGAGATAAATGTGTATAAAAGCAGCACCTTCTGACCTGTTACCTCATCACCATTTGTAGATGATCCCTCGGCGCTCAGTGTGCAAACAGTGAGAGTTTTTAGAACTGCAAGTTATTTCACATCCATTCCAATCTTCTATATGACTTTGCATTGCGACATAATCCTAAAACACAAGCGGATTTAAAGCCTTCAGACTAGATGTTGACTTACGAGATTTGCCTACTCACCGATTTAAATGACGTCTTAATATTTGCTCTTTACCTGCTCCTGAACCTGTTTTACACCAGAATAATCCTAAAACTGTCCTACACACAGTAAGAACAGGCTGTGATGGAATATTATAATATTATAATTATAGTGAGATCTGCTTATGCATTAATGGTGGGGCAGTGATAATAATAATAGCAGGTATTATTTGCCAGTTTTCCTTCCTGCTTTGTGCTGCTTTTAGCCTGTATTCTATCTTTAAATCCCTCTTATTTGTTAAAGATTATAACTTCTTCTTCTTCTGAAAAACATGCGGCTCTAGTGGTGCCAATGCTTTACATGAACACAGCCAGGTTCAGAAACGATGCATTGGCTTAACGAGTGGACGACCAGCTTTGCGTGACTGTTTTTAGTGCACCTAGATATCAAAAACAAATCCTGGGTATGTTGAAATTTGAGCCATTTCAGTTTCTGTGCAGCAGATCAAAAAAAAAAAAACAACCTTCATGTTCCAACAACATACTAAACAATGAAGACAAATAAGCTCATGTTTCTCTGCCAACAAGATGTAAAAAAATAATAATAAGCTGACTTCACACCTCAGCATCTTTAACACCTCCTGCTGTTTGATTATCACCTGATAGAGATTCAGTGTCACACCTGCCCTTACAGCATGCCAGCAAAGACAATCCAACTTATTTCCGCTGCCGAGACGCTTTGTGTGAACGCTGTGCCAGACAAATAATGTCAGAACACAGTCTGTCACACCTTAAAGGAGCCAGTGAGCAGTTTTCCAGGTTGTTTTAGGGGTTGCTCGAACCTTTGTGCATGTGCTGTCTGCAAGAAGAAGCTCTATCAGGGCTTTTTAGGAGGGAGGCAAAAGTTCCTACTGCAGGGTAGCCGGTGTCTGATTGGTTAAAGTCACACAAGACAACAAGCAACCATTTTTCTGCCCTCTCAATGTCCTCATCAAGTAGCAGTCGTCTCCTCTCTATTCACCATATAGACAAACATAACAAACCCTCCGTTGTTGTAGTTCCTCTGTGCTCATAGGACTGGAGTTACATGCAGTAACTACTGCTTATTGTTCTTTCAGTGCACTCAGGGTTTAATGTTGTGGCTGAACGTACATACACCGCAATGGACACAGAGGCTGGAATGGTTTCTTACTGGGCCAGTTCTGGGAATGTTTGCTGGTCTGAGTTCCTGCAGTGGAAAGTCACCGATGTAATAACGATAACTCTGGCTTGTGCTGTTGAGGGATAAGAGGTAACCTGACAAAGAAGCGAAGTAACGTGAAGTTGTTGGACACTGACACTTTATAAATGCATAAAGTGTCTTGTAATGCAGCGTGCCAGAACGTCTTCCTGTTGGAGAATGCTGTCACCTATTTTAACTATTAACATAACATAGACTTTTCTATTCAAATGTCGGTTCAGTTCGGTTACATTTAAGTTCATTTAGCACCAGTTCACAGCATGATGGACTGGCGGCCTGTCCAGGGTGTCCCCTGCCTTTAACCCAGTGTCCGATGGGACAGGCTTCAGCTCCCTCAGGCTAAAGCAGCTACAGATAATGAACAGGTAGAATTCTTGTAGTTTAATCTTAGCAATTGGACTTGCTTGAGTTCCTTGAAGACGTTTCATCTAAGAGGCTTCATCAGCTCTGACTGACTAGTTGGGAGTTCCAGATACTGATATCCTTAAGGAGCCACTAACACCTGAGTTTCGGCTTTAATTGGGAGTTTGTTGCTCCTCCCCCTCGTTAACTCATTAACTCAGGTGTTAATGCCTCCCTGCTAGTCAGTCAGAACTGATGAAGCCTCTTGGATGAGAGGTGAAACGTCTTCAAGGAACTCAAGGAACCAGTTGCTATGATTAATCTACGAGAACAACCAGGACCTGGATGACTGAGAATCTTCACAGACAACTGATAGAATTCACAACATAAGCCATTGGTTGCCTTTGAGCAGCTCTTTGGGGACGATGGAAAGAAAAAACTCTTTTATCAGGAAGAAACCTCTGGCAGAACCAGGCTCAGGGAGGGCAGCTATCTGCCTCCACCAGTTGGGGTGAAGCTGAAGAAGACAGAGAAAAACACAAACAATGCACAGGAGAACAATAAGCATTGGGGCAAATGGTGACATCAGTGAAGAAGCTCTGGAGCCACAGATTTCTCCAGAAAGGACAAAACACAAACTACAGGAGAGAAAGGGCAAAAAGTTAAGACATAAAGTCTTCTATTGGCTTTAATTGTTGTTCATTAATCTACAACAGCACCTCAGTAAGTACAGTTAAGACTCAGAGCTTTACAGATTGTTTAGTCAGAAGCAAAGGAATCCACAGAGGAGCTAATTATGCTGCTGCACGCTATCTAAAACCACCTCAGATCTTCCTCAAATCCCTCAGCGGTGAGCGAGCAGATCACATATTTTCCTCTTTTAAGGTGTGACCTGTGACTGTGTGTGGGTGTGACAGGTCTTCAAGAAATCCTGAAGACGAGTGAAAGCATCTGCAGCGAATACTTGTAGACGCAGGTTTAGCTTCAGGAAAACTACTGGAAGTCGTGCCCATAATTGCCCACACATGGTATGAGAATTTTAAAAGGTGTAAATTGACACACAGATCAAGAAAACTGACTTTGGAGAAGATGCCGTCATTACTGGGGCAGCATTAGGGACACCTGTGGGTTCTTCTGCTGGTGTGAGAACCGAATAGAAATAATGACCAGACTGTTTTGATTCTGACTCCATCAGTAAGTCATGCTAGCAGCGACTCCTCACCGAGTCTCCGGAGAAGGTGGTCTGTCTTTGTCGGGGCCAGGTTACTGCTGCCCATACAAATGACCCACATCTCATTGTTTTCACTCCAATTAAATCTGCTCCGGCTGCTGGTGATGAAAAATGCATCACCCGGTACCAGGAGCCTAAAACAGAAAGTGTGTCGACTACAGCTGCTTTAAAATTTTAGAATAAGCTTATTGTTTTATCTTTTGTTTTGCACTGTCTGCATCTATTTTATTTTATGTTTTACAGGTTGTGCTACAAGGAAACATGTCACATTATTGTATTTATGTGAATGGGCCTCTGAGCGTGTCTTCTCTTGTAGGTAAGAAGGTTTACTACCCCGTGCTCTTCAGCCAGTACAACCCGTCCATCATCTACAGCAACCACACGCTCCTGCCCTCCCTGCAACAACAACTGGTGGGTTAAAAAAAACAACAACATACCAACAGCTCCATTACAGCAAAGATAAATCATGATGGAGGAGATTGATTTCTGGCTTTTGCCTCAGGTGATCAGGAAGGAAAGTGGATTCTGGCGAGACTTTGGGTTCGGCATGACGTGCCAGTACAGGTCTGATTTCATCAACATAGGTAACGACGGAGCTTCTTTCTCATTTCCTGTGTTGAAAGACCAAAACAGTTCATCAC
>NW_007578327.1:359076-361539 GCF_000690725.1 Stegastes partitus
TCTGTCCTGTGAGTCAGGGGGTTGCATACAAAACACAATAAAAACAGACTGATGGGGCCTTTAAGTTCTGCTTACATGCATCAGAACAACAAAACATAAAGTACCTCTGCATTTTTTTGAAGGTAAAAGTTTGAATACAAGACTTTTATAGCAGCTTCCAGCATAAAATAGTTCTTCCACGATAATCCCTAACAACAACAATAATGTCATATAATAACAACAACAATAATACAACAACATTCCATGTTTAATTATTAGATTAAAAGTAGCACCAGTCCCTTGGATGAGAAACTTGCCACATGTACCACTTGCCCACATGGAGTCCTGCTGCTCCTCTGATCAATGCCCTGATCACAGACTTTCTCTTTCTATTAATAGTGATGCTGAAGCCTCTTTACCTTCGTGGTCGCGCTCAGCGGAGGGAGGAGGAGCAGCTCCGCATCGGCCGACGGCTGTCGTAGCGTCAGTGGAGCCTCGCGATAGGCTCGAACCTCCTACTACCACTTCCCCTGTGCTGTGCTGCCTTCAGGTGCACCTCGGAAATTCAACAGGTGTCCAATGGGAGAAAGGATTTCACAGACATAACACACTACCCCCAAATGAAAAACTAATCACAGCAAATCCACAGACAAATAGCACAGAATTGAATAAAACGTGTTTTGATTGTTACTCAGCCACCTGTTGTCATATTTCATAAGTTAGTTTCATGAGAAAAGAGGAGTTAGCAGATATCCCACTGTGACACAATGAAAGACAAATAAAACCAGTATCTACAGTCTGATATATCTAATAATCTGTCATAAAACACCCTACAAAACAATATATGTATATATGTATATCCTTCCATTATCTAGACACCACTTATACATCCAGGGCTAGCTTTTAAAGGATCTTACTTTTGTAAACTCAAACACACAAACAAAGAATTAGATCTACGACTATCAAATGATGAAATATTCAAGGCTACAGCCCCGGACGTCCAGGCCTAATGATGTCACAGGTCATTTATTTATTTTAAAACAAAAAGGTATAAATTATAAGATCATTTTCATAGGGTTTTGTTTTTGTTTTCATTTTAAGAATTAAAAAAAAAAAAAAAATCTAAAACCTCCAAACCCTGCAAGATATCATTAATGTATCCATCTAGTATGCCCTTAGATTGAAAGTAAAATGGCTTCTTTCTTTATATATATCATTGATAATAGGTTAATTAGCATTATTATTTATAATTTTATTGTATAGTAGTTTTAAAAAAAAAAGGCTTAACAATGTGCTTTGAAAGACAAAGCAAAAGAAAAGTAGAAAATCTAGAAGTCACATCAATAGTAAATAATCAAAACTCAACCCAAGTCAAGTCTATGTATATATAAATAAATTGAAGTTAAGACTCCAGATTATTGCAAATGTACCTGAATAAATCACATAGCAAAGTTNAGACGTTAAGTGTTAAAGTAAAAAACTAATGTTTTAGCCATTAGGACACTTTCACTGAGTGATATTTTACACATTTTAATGAACTCTCTCTGCTTTGTGTGTTTCTCCTGTTCCAAACATGAACACAATCAAATTAATGAAACAAGCTTCTCTTTATATGACTTTTTAAAAAACTGTAACTGATGTCTAGTCAGGCAACGGACGAGAAAAACTGCTGTTAAATTCTGAGTAAATTCAACTCTTACAGTTCCTCTGTGTCGCAACATGATTTTGAAGAAGGTCACTGTGTCAAACTCTACTTTATACCTCAGTATTATTTTCATATTGACCTCATTCACTGCATCATTTTTCTTTAGATCAAACTGCTTTTATAGATTGAGTGTCACACCCAGGCAATAATAAGGATTTCACGATCAATAATCAATATTTTTAAATAACTGATTGATATTTTAGTGAATAAAATGCAAGAAAATAGAGATTTATATGATCTAAACCCCACATGGGATGTCATTTTCACTTCTGAGCACATAAACTGCCGAAAAAGAAGACGTTTAGAAGCTGCTGACAGTTAATTGTTGGCATTTATACTAAAAAATGATAATTTTCTGTCCCTGAACTAATCAATTATTCAGCTAATCATTTCAGCTGTGAGGTAGCCTGCTGGTTGGTTTGTTGCTGGGGAAGCAGTGACTCATCTACAGTGAGTGTCAAGGGTCAGTTTGTCCACCTAATGCAGCTGTGACTTCCTGTCAGGTGGCTTCGACTGGAGCATTAAGGGCTGGGGCTTGGAGGACGTGCGCCTGTACAGGAAATACCTCCACAGCAAGCTGATGGTGATCCGCTCTCCGTCTCGCGGCCTTTTCCACCTGTGGCACGAGAAGAGCTGCGCGGACGAGCTGCCTCCGGACAAGTACAAGATGTGCATGCAGACCAAGGCCATGAGCGAAGCCTCGCACGGCCAGCTGGGGGAGCTCTTCTTCAGACGAGACATCGAGCTGCACTTGAACTCCCAGAAACTGAGAGAAACCT
>NW_007578327.1:364494-371718 GCF_000690725.1 Stegastes partitus
GTTAAGACTCCAGATTATTGCAAATTTACCTGAATAAATCACATAGCAAAGTTAAAATTAAAAATACGAATTTACTTGATTAAATTTAGTGAACTTGAAAAATATTAAAATCCCTCAAAATTACACGACAAAACTGAATAGTAATGTTAAATAAAAAGCATCCTGACTTGACCCTACATTATAATTAATAATGGGTTTCTGACAAAGTGAAGGGATCAGGTTCACAGCGTCAGCGAGGTTGCCAGGTTTCCCTTTTTTCCGGGCTGTCCGTGAAGGCGGCATTAATCACAACGGGAGAGGAGCGCTGGTGTCCCGGTGTTGTCTCCTGAGAGGACGGACGGTATTATGAGCTGAAGAAAACCCGCTGAGTTATGATGGTTTGTGAGCAGTCGACCGGGTGAGACGCTCTTCACATGTGTGGTGGTGTTTTAGATTAGATTTAGCCTTTAGTTGAGTGTTTTTGACCTAGATTAGGCTCTTATTATCATTTTATTTTTTATTTTAGATTTTTGGTAGACTTATTTGCTGGGACGCTCACTGGTGTGTTTGGATTTTTTTTTTTTTTACTGGAATAGCAGCGAGACATGCGCGGCAGAACGGCTGCGGCTGGTCGCTCCTAAAAGTCAGAGCAGCCGGGACGGGATATTTTTTACCAAGACAGACACCAGAGGAGGAGGAAGAAGGAGAAGGAGACGCAACATGTTCGAAGCCTCGGCGATCCCGCTCATCCTGCTGGACATTACCTGCGTTATCCTCGGTGCGTAAATCCTCACCTCAGCGCACTTTCTAATCCGTCTGTGTATCACGGCTCTTTGGGTTTCTGTGGCATGAGGCAGGATTTAATAAAAAACCACGTAGGGCAAAGTTAAAGCAAATGGATTCAAGGGATCTGCTCGTAAAATAGGGAGGTTTGAGGGTTTTAGGGAACCAAGCAGGAAGATGGAAAAAGGAGCAACAAAGTCCCACCCTGTGCGCTTTTTTTTTTTTCAAAGCTGTATTTTTAGCTCACTGTTTGGAATGTAATCGCAGCACAGAGGCACGCCGCAGTGATCCTGCAAGAAAAGAGCTTTTATATCACACATTTAGAGAAACTAGCAATTGGATAGTTGCCATGTTAGATAAGAAAAGGTCCAGAAATCTTTTTTTTGACTCTGATTAATCGCTGCTTAGTCACTGTTTTGTGGTGGAATGTGTTGCTGACGCATCAGGCATGTTGTGGTGGAGCTGGCATCAGTTTCCTGATTTCCTTGTTCATCTGCACAAATGAGTTTATGAGAAACTATAGCCTCTTAGTAAACATACATCTTTGTAAAAACCCTCTATTACAAGTAAAAGTGCTGATTACTTTAGTAAAGAATCAAACATACCCATGGAAAAAAGTATTATTGGATCATTATTACTGAGGCATCAATACATGAGCAGCAGTTTACTGTTGTATTGGTTTGAAGTGGACTTTAATATCTGTATGTTTACATTTATATTAAAGTAATTACAGCTTTCTAGTAAAAGTTAGGAGTTAAAGTTCAACATTTCTCTTAAGAATGCAAAAAAAGGGAGCATAAAGTATCCCATCAAAAGTATTACTCAGCTAAGGTCCAAATAGAAAACATGATGAGTAACTGTGGTTAATAATCTCAACGAGGCCTTTTCCTCATTGCTCTAATATGCATATTTTCCTCTCGTTTACATATTTCTTCAATGATGTTTGCATCTAGTTTGCTTTTCTGGAAATATGATCAGTTGTTTGTTCGCTCGTCTCAGTCTCGATAAAGGTTGTTTGAAGCACCACAGACAAGTTAGATGTAAGCTTCCTGGTATTCTCCACTAAGGTTTCACTTTACATGTTTACGGTTTTAACTGATAAAACATTTAAATCACTTCTTAACAAATTTCCACAGAGACAAGCTTTTACATAACAACCCATCTTTGTGGCTTTTTACCCAAACCTGGTTTCATAAACCAGCGTCGTCACGTTTCTGTTGGATTTCTTCAGCTTTTGGTCAAACGGTGGTTTTATATTTCGACCATAGATTGCACAACAGTTGACACGAGTGCAACGTACAGAGGATGTGAAGGCACTAAGACAGAGAACAAATAGTCATCAAAAACCAAATGTGCACTGGCAGAAAGAGTAAATCAAACAGCGGTTATGCTTCTTATAGGTCCTCTTTAGGTGCAAACTCAATTAAATCTGGAAGTATTGTGAAAGATTTCCTACATAAATAGACCAGACTAATCCCCTGATGTCGTGAGCAACCGTTTCTATTTTAATCAGAATTTCAAAAAGGTACCCGTCGGTGTAACTTGCCCTGCGGCGACTCTGTGATAACTCATTTAGCCTGAAAGCATCGAGGCCAGCGATGGCACTTGGAAGAATGCCTGGTGCTGCATTACTGTCTTCAGTTTAGCCAACAGCCCTTTTTTTCCCAGTGTGTAATCTCCAGAAAAGCTGCAGATAAAACAGATTGAGGAATAAAGAAGATGTGACCAAAACAAGTCAGAGCATGTTTTATGATACCCGCTGATGTTTCCAGTGCATAACAACATCATGATGAGTCTCTTCAGCACAGTCATACCTTCGCTGTTCTAGTTTGTCGAGCTCGACTTAAATGCCAGATGCATGAGTGTGTTGCTGCTCTGCGCCTCTGTGTCGTCATACTTGTTTTTGCAGTATTGTTCTGCAGTAATTGAAGGTTTCAGGCGTCTAATTTCATCACTGTGTAACGCCCTTGTGGCAGCACGGGGGGGAAACCCACAACTGAAAACTTCGAAAGCTTCTTATTTAGAAAGGCCTGCGTCACTCGAAAAGATCTGACGTTTCCTGTGACTGACGTTTCATGCTTTGTGCAACATTAGTCTGAGAAATAGGAGCTGCTTGTACAGTGATTTTAAGATATTGTCAGGTGAGGAGGCCTTAGGCGCGGACAAAAGTCTCAGCAGATCAGGAGTTCCAGAGAAATACTTTTATTTACAATCAGAAATATAATCTATATACAGTAAACCTTAACTAAATAGTGCAAATTACAGATAGCTGCAAGGTAGAGCGGTGGTTAGCACCGTTGCAGCTGAAAGGTCGCTGGTTCACATCCTGGTGAGGACACCCAGGATCTTTCTATGTGGAGTTTGCATGTTCTCCCGTGCAGCGTGGGTTCTCTCCGTGTTCTTCCTCCCACAAGGTCCTAAAACATGCTGAGGTTAATTGGTGATTCTAAATTGTCCAGAGGTGGCCTTCGTCCTGAGTCAGCTAGGATAGTCTCCAGCCCCCCACGACCCTAGTGAGGATTAAGCGGTGTATAGATGATGGATGGATGGATATTTACAGATATATGCATAAAAATACAGGAAGCGAAAACTGGGTCTAAGGAAACGGGGGCTGGACTTGTGGGTGACGCCAACAGGCAAGGAGGACTAAACGCTATCAGAGTTTAACCACTAAGTACAGACACACAAGTAACTAAAACACAAACGTAGCACCAATTACACCAGGAATGACTAAACTACCGACAGTCTACACTACAGAAAGCTAAAACAAACAACACTAACAGGACACAGCGGGAGATTGGAGCTGATGGACAGGTAGACACGGGGTAGAAGCTGGTGGTGAGGCAGACGATCAGATGGACATTGATCTAAGAGCTTGTTCAAGATGGAGTCAGGTTGTAGTGGTGAAGGAACGGAGACACAGGCCAGGAGTTGTTGCAGGGGGACGGGTCAGAACTGGAGCAGGAACACAACAGAGCAGATTTTGGAACACAACAGAGCAGAGCCTGAGAGGTGAGAGCACTTCAGGTAATCAGCTGATTCAACTAACATCCACCTATAGGGAAAGAGGAAAGGAAGAAGGGGAGAAAGCCTGCCACTGGACGGAGCCAGAGGTGGAGGGCATGATAGATAAAAGACAAGCTGCCATCTTTGAAGAAGCTGACATCTCTCATTTTCTTTATTTTCCAGTCGGGCTTCCATTCTTCATCCTCACCTCTCAACACAACCCTTTCAAGCGGGGTTTCTACTGTAATGACGACTCCATCAGATACCCCCTCAAAGAGGAAACCATATCCCACGAGCTCCTGGGAGGAGTCATGATCCCCTTCACGCTGATCGCAGTGAGTCAACAGTCGTCTCCTCCTCACATTTAAATGTCACCGCAGGAACGAGTCTGACCGGTTCGTCCGCCATCCTGGACTCGTTTCAAAGTATGCCGCTGTTTTCTCACATCTCTGTTTGATCTCTTGTGTCTCAGGTCATCTGTGGCGAGTGCCTTTCTGTTTACATGTCCCGCATCAAGAACCAGTCTTCGGGGACAAAGTATGTTTCGTGCGTCTACAAAGCGGTGGGGAGTTACCTGTTCGGAGCTGCAGCCAACCAGTCCTTAACTGACATAGCCAAGTACTCCATCGGTCGGCTGCGGCCAAACTTCCTGGCCGTATGCAAACCGGCGTGGGATCGCATCAACTGCAAAGCCGGCGGATACATCGAGAACTACACCTGCACCGGAGACAAGTTCATGATAGATGAATCCAGGTATCAAGGAAATGCACTTGTGAAAACTTATTTCACTTCCTTTAACTGAATCATGATAGAAATTAAAATCAGACCAAACGCTATGTACACTTAAATTAACTATAAAATGTGCACCAGCTGCCCCCAGTTTATTTTTCCTGTTTAAAAGCTCAAACCAAGATAAACCCAACATTTAAGTTACATCCTCAGGTTAAGTTCAGGTTTAATCCATCTATAAATCCATATTGCAGTTCCTTCTTAGTGAATTTAAAATGTGTGTTTGTTATGAAAAAAGGCTGAATTTCACTCCGAATCTTTTCATCTTTCTTAGACTCTCCTTCGTCTCGGGTCATTCGTCCTTCTCTATGTACTGCATGCTGTTCCTTGCCGTAAGTACATATTTTCTTCTTCAAAACCTCAAATTTTTGCTTTCATTTGAGTTCAAATATTTGCTTTTTTGCTTTACTTTGCACAGCTGGGTTGGTAGCTCAATGCAGGCAAATTTACTTCAAACTTTTACATGTTATTGTCAAAAAAAATCACTTCTTATAAACGTCATGACTCCTTTCAGCAGCACCTCTACTGTAGATATTGATAATCTATGATCCTACAGCTGTCTTTGTCCATAGTATTCATTCCTTTTCTCCCTGTGACTGCTGCAGCTTTACATTCAAGCCAGACTGAAGTCCGAGTGGTCGAGGCTTCTGCGTCCCACCATCCAGTTCTTCCTGATTGCCACCGCGGTGTACGTCGGTCTGTCCCGGGTGTCTGACTACAAACACCACTGGAGCGATGTGCTGGCCGGCCTCCTGCAGGGAGGCTTAGTGGCTGTTTTCACTGTGAGTTTCATCTAAAGACGTGTCAGAGTGAAGCAGGACCATCGTGCATTTTTAATGTGCTAAATGAGGATAAATCCCTGACTTAGACACCGTCTCCTGCATTATTCCAGCTGTCTAATGAAGCTATATATAAACCAAGATTTCATATTTTAATAGTTTCACCATTCAAATGCAAATAAAACAGACGTCCTGCATGTTGGTGTCTGCATATTGAAGCCAGACGTATTTGGTATCTGTGGAAAACTTTTGATCACGGCTAGAGTTTAAAAACAGTTTCTAATGACTGACACGAGAAAATCAGTAAAATTGAAAAAGTCAAAGAATATTTTCTTCTATTTGGCAATAATCTTTGTTGAGTTAGCTTCCTTCCTTCCTTCCTTTCTTCCATCCTTCATTTATGTATTGATTCTTTCTTTCTTTCTTTCTTTCTTTCTTTCTTTCTTTCTTTCTTTCTTTCTTTCTTTCTTCCTTATCATCCTTCCTTCCATCCTTCATTTAGGTATTGATTCTTTCCTTCTTAGCTGCCTTCCTTCCTTCCGTCCTACCGTCCTTCATTTATGTATTCTTTCTTTCTTTCTTTCTTTCTTTCTTTCTTTCTTTCTTTCTTTCTTTCTTTCTTTCTTTCTTTCTTTCTTTCTTTCTTATCTTCCCTCCTTCATTTATTTATTGATTCTTTCCTTCTTATCTTCCTTCCTTCATTTATGCATTGATTCTTTCTTTCTTTCTTTCTTTCTTTCTTTCTTTCTTTCTTTCTGACTTGATGCACTTTGCTGTTTTGCACTTAAATAGGTTGCCATACAGTTCTGTTGTACATGTACAACAACAGCTAAATATATTCTACTCTATTCTATTCTATTCTATTCCATATTCTAAATGTAGGCATAAATGAGGAACTCCGCACAGAGCTGCTTTCAGGAGACATAAGTCTGCTCTGCTTTACTGGTGCCAGAATGCTTTTATCCATCTTCAAATTTCATTTCTGTTTTCCGCAGGTCTTCTGTGTCGCCGGTTTCTTTTCGCAGCCGGTGGAGCCGGTGGTGTCACAGGAGGAAGAACAATCGCACACCAGTTTACAGGAAAACCCCTCCAACGGAAACCACTACGGCAGCACCGAATGAATTGAAGGCTTCTCGGACTGTGCTGAGCGTCGCCTCTATCCCTTAAAACACACCGGTGAACTGCAAATCCGATATTAACTGCGGGCTGTTTGTCTGCAACACGGTGTGAAGCCATCGCTGCAGCCTGCACGCTTTAGCTGCTACCTGGCGTGGTCGCTCAACTTGATTACGAGAAGAAAAGTGCACTGCAGGAGACAGGACTTGCACTTCTGGTTAAATCCAACATAATATAGTTTATTCTGGTGTGACAAAACAAAATACAGCATGTTGGGTTTACTTTGGAATCTGTTTTTTTTTTTTTACAGTGTGAGCTTGTTGGAAATGTGGTTACTCGTGTATATTGGTCTGTTGCTGCCATCGTGAATGAATGAAATTCTTTTTGCCCAGAATATAATGAGCGTCTGTGTGCGCACTGCAAAGCAGGCTTATAGAGGCCGGGTACCTGTGAATAAGAAAACCGGGACTGTCCTTAAAATGGAAACTGAACTCAGAAATAATATATTTGACGTTCATTTTTTGCCTTAGAGTTGTGCTGCTACCTGCTGTTAAGTCACCTCCCTGTTACAATGTCATGTACGGAGAAGACAAGTGATTGATTTTTCTTTCTTCTTCTTCTTTTTTTTATATAGTTTGTATGAAGTGCTTTTGTCCACACAGAAGCTTTAAACAGAGAAAAACGAGAGAAATAAAGAGAAAGCCATTTTGCTACTTTGATACGAAGAAGGAAATGATTCTTGAGTGTTTTGTGTGTGGAAAATATACAAGAC
>NW_007578327.1:372403-374043 GCF_000690725.1 Stegastes partitus
ATGAAAGGACCTTACATAGGCATCAAGGAGGAGCAACCAAGACCGTGACTCAGAAAGCAACAAAAACACCGAAACAAAGGTTTTTGCAGACAAATCGCGGCTTTGGGGAGGGATTCACCGTCTGAGTAGGCCGACCACAGAAACCACTTCTTTAATCCCTAAACATGTTTGCTTTCTGAGCGGCATCACGGACAAGGAAGCACTGGTGTTTACAGGCAGACAATCGCTACATGTGCTTTGCTCTTGGCCGCAAATTGTTGAGGATTGAGGATGTGCATTAGAGTTGAAATCCTATTAGGCTGAGAGAATTATCTGTACGCCGAGGAGTGGTTTAGCCAACAGGCCAACCTAGTATCAGCTTAAATGTGTAACTGTAGTTGTTTGTGAGGCTGAATGTTTGGAGTTGAATTACGGTATGAACATTAAGCTGAAATTGTTTGAGTTATGCAGTGATCTAAACACATTCCAACAAAGGCTAACGACAGGAAAGGTCTACTTTGCATCCATTAGTTATAACAGCTTTATCCTGTCCGGGGTTGGAGCTCGTCTCAGCCTTCAGCCCATCGCAGGGCCAACAGAAAAAGAGAATCGATGCACGCTCACACTTACAGCTAACCTACCATGCTTGTCTTTGTAGAGAAAATCCACGCAGGCATGTTTGAACCCAGGATCCTCTTGCTGCCGTGCTGCTCCAGTCGTTATTGTGCAACTGTGAAAACATATTGGACCACAAATTCAATTACAGTCACACAGAAACGTATTGTAAAAATGCATAACAAGATCACTGCATTCCCAACAGTACAGACGACTTAGTGCTAAAATCAGATAAATGAAAGATCAGCATTAGAGCTGTGTTCACGCCACATTATAGTTAACTTAATTACAAATTTACGGCTTTTAAATGTGACATTTACGACTGGGAAACCCCTTTTATTGACATCTCATTTTATCTCGGCATTTACAGTGTGCAACAGAAGTAAGAATTTAATACTCTCACAATAGCTGCATTATTTTTGAGCCGACATGTGAGTGTTTGTCTTATGAACAATCAAAAACAAGATGCTTTAGGAACACTATATTGTAAACACAGCTCCCAAAGTAGAAATTTAATGCAACAAAAGTGAAAACCTGAAACTAAACTGACTACATCTGTGATTTTCAATCAGCCTAACTGCTTGGAAACAGGTATGAAATCATCTGTGAGCACCAGAACCTTCTTAACTTTGGGTTGTGTTTGTTTGCATGTCTTCATCATGGCTTCACGTGGAAAAAACTTGCAAGAGGAACTTAAAAAAAGAAAATGTGATTGTGAAACTTCCCACAAAGACTAACAAAGACACAGGAAGATCTGTGAACAGCTAAACATTGCAGCAGCAGTTGAAGCAGTAATCAGGATTCACAGACTGAACCACAGCACCACTAATCAGGGCCGCGCTGGTGACACACATCATGCTGTTTGAACAATCTAGCTGTGAGAAACAGAAACAGGGGTTATCAGTGTTCCTGTGACAGCTCAGATAGTGAAGGATGTCAAACTCTTTGCACGCAGTACAAGAAAAATGCATTCTTGCTTAGTATTCAGTACAAAGCTCCAAGATAAAACATGGCTGAAGAAATTTAAAAGACACCTGATGAATATT
>NW_007578327.1:374428-398978 GCF_000690725.1 Stegastes partitus
GGACAGCTGCAGTGAATGCATAGTCCTGGCAGTGAAACACAGAGGTGAGAGTGTGATGACTTGGGTCTGTGTTTGGGAGATTAGATTTACAGACGGCACCATAAATGCCTGTGAACATACCAACACACTGGCTGAATCTACAGAAACTTTGCGGAAGAAGAAGAACATTCCAGGATGATAACAATCCAAAGCACACTGACAAAATCACACAAGAATTTCTGAAGAAGAAAAAAACCCCCAAACAATTACAACCTGGTCAAATATGTCACTTGACTCCAACCCAATAGAACACCTTAAAGAGAAAAGTACATCACTACAACCCCTTAAGCAAAGAGCAGCAGAAAAAAATTTCCACAACACACGATACACGAGCACTTCCCGTAAGATGATATAACTTTGACTTTTTTGACATTTAAGCAACATTACACAACAGACTACTGACTTGTGCTGCATGCTGTTCTTGCAGAACAGCCCCAGACTGCTGCCTGAGCGTCTGCCAGCTTTGTTTTATACACATCCTTTGGTTTCACCCAGCTGTCGTCAGTGAAATTTCAGTTCCTTCTCGCTTGTCACGCTCAATATTCATGTCCCTCGTGCCTCGGCGAGCAATTTTTAGGAATGTACGTTTTTGACATTCCTCCAGAGAAACTTTCCATTGTCTCTCTATTGACTACCTCGCTGAACAATTTAGAAGCACCTTTTTGTTCATACTGGTTTCATTATCTGGGAGTAACATGACTAGGTGTTTCATAGACGGCTATCCCTAACATCGGAACCACAGGTATGCATGTGATACCAGGTAGGGTGTGGCTGCTTTTAAATGCTGAAATATTCCGGTCAGATTGCAGGATATATGAAAACCACTGCGACAACCCAAGAGGCAGGGTATTCTTTTTGCTATGTAACCCATATGATAATCACGGCATTATAGGAGATTTCATTGGCCGTTGGAAAAGTGCTCGTCCTCCCTCACCGGTCATGTTGCCTCTCGCTCCACAGAGCTCTCGCTTGTTGTCACGCTGACCTCCACAATAGTCCTTATTGAAAGCAGCTCCGTTCACTCTGGGTCACATGCCTCACTTTATCTCGCCAGGCGGTGATGCTGCTGGAGGAGCGAGACGCTCAGAACGCACTGTGCAAAGACAGCGTGTAAAAGAACAGTCTCTGAAATGATTATCTTGTTTCTTAAATGTAATCTTAAGACCTGGCATCGTTAAATAACCTCCTACCGGGATCTGTTTAGTTTCTGTAAGGGGGTTTGGTGACAAGAGGAACAAACAGAAAAGAGAAATACAACAGGTTGTAAAGAAAACTAATTCTCCCGTAAAGGCTGAGCAAACAAACAAACAAAGAATGAGGAAATAATTGATGTAAATTACACAGACTAGATGGACTCCATCTGTGAGACGGTGAAACCTCAGATGAAGTCATCCAAAGAGAACGAAGTTCCCCACTTCAGCAACAACAGCTTCACCTGCCTCGTCTTGTTCCTGTTTGAGACGAACAAAAAGGGAAGAACATGTAGAATGTATAAAATGCTATTTATGTAGGTTGTATTTGTTTCTCTAAGTGTGGTAATAATTGACAATCTCTGGCAATTAATCTCAATTATTACTTTGTTTTTTCTAACTAGAGGAAATAAAAGTAGTGAGATCATAAGTAAAAACAGGAGGGAAGGACTTAGTTCAGTGTCCTGCTGTGGCTTGTGATAGAAAAACAGCATCACAACATTAACAATGGATTAAACAAAACCAACAAACCCACATACCTTACTGCTGTAGGCTTTTATTGTGACTCGGCCCAAAGGTCAAAACAACCTTTTGTAGGTTAATGGGTCAGAACCTCAGAGCTGCTGTTAAACCTTCATTTGTATCTACTAGAGGGCATCTAAGGCCACCTGCTGGACATGAATGATAATGAGGCAGCACACAACAGTCCATTAGTTATAGGATAATAAGCTTTACAAGTGTCGAGTTGCACACTGAGAAATTGAGCTGAAACTATTTTTTAAAGATTTTTTTTTTCACTTTCAGCTTTAAAGAAAAAGAAAACAGATTTTTCCAGTTTGCTATATGTGAAGATTTTCTTTTTGTAGCTGTTTTTGTTTAAAGAAATTCTGATGAGCATCTTTTCACTTTTTTCTGTTTCAGACAAAATTATTAATAACTAATGCACATCACTGGAATGTCCATCCATCCATTATCTATACACCGCTTAATCCTCACTAAGGTCGTGGGGGGCTGGAGTCTGTCCCAGCTGACTCAGGGTGAAGGCAGGTTCACCTGGACAGGTAACCAGTCTATCACAGGGCTACACTACCCCCTGTGACCCTAGTGAGGATTAAGCGGTGTACAGATAATGGATGGATGTTTTGACCTTGTGGGAAGAACCCAGAGAGAACCCACGCTGCACGGGGAGAACTCCACATAGAAAGATCTCGGGTGTCCTCGCTGGGACGCAAACTGGCGACCTTCTAGCTGCGAGGTGACGGTGCTAACCACCGCTCCACCTTGCAGCCCACACTGGAATGTATGTTGCATTGTCTTTTACTCACAATATGCAAGAGCCATCATTCCTTTCCAAGAGTAAAAAGCATCTAAATGTGCTCCAGTCGCTTTAGAGTTTACATGTTTTAAGGATAAACAACATTCTTTGGTCTCCAGACATAAGACAGGACAAAATGCATTTGGTTTGTGACACTGTCACTTAATTTATTACTGTAGTATCAAACATTTAGCCCATCAGTCCAACCACAGCTCAGAAACTGGGCTCACACTTCACTGTTTGCACACTGGACCAGTGAAGAGCAAAACAGATTTGTCAAGTCACCCTGCACCCATTCATCTGCCCTGTTTAATATAATGCTCCTATGAACAACTAATTACAGTAAACAGTAGAATTCATGAATGTGGTATGCGCAATGTCACATCTTTATACGTTAGACATAAAGTCAAAAAAAACACACGCCATGTGTTGAAAGAAATGCTTTTGATCTCGTTTGGGTTTGAACTCTTCTGCCACTGGTGGACCAACCTGAACACTAAACTTATTGATGTGCACAATCAGAAGAGTTTTACAACACAGTAGGGTTGTAAAATTTTATTTGGAGAAATCTGTACATGGAGGTTTTGGCCTTCAGTGTGTTCACATATATAAGCATATCGGGGACACAGACAGGTAGCTCACTGAAGATCTAGAGAAGTGCTATCCATTTACTCGAAACTGGACAGGAAGTTCAGTACAATCTGCTTCAGTTTAGCGTCTGATGCCTCTGAGATCTTGCCGTCAGCCCTGAAACAGAAAGCAGGTCAAGTTAAAGTGAGTTCATTAAAAAAACAAAACTGTAATAACCAACGCTGACTTGTTCAAACATGACATTTTTTTTTCCTCACTTGATTGCGGAGAGCAGGTCCTGGTGCTGGCTGAGGACGTGCTGCAGGAAAGCGTTCTCGAACTTTGTGATCTTGCTGGGCTCCATCTTGTCCAGGTGACCTCTGACACCTGCGTAAATGACTGCTACCTGCTCCTCAATGGCCATAGGAGCTGCACAAAGAGTAAGAGGCAGTTTAGGACACAGAATAACACCACAGCATTTTCAGTTGTACTTCCAGACAAACGGAAATTGTAAGAGAACATGAAACTCACAGTACTGTCCCTGCTTCAGCAGCTCAGTGAGCCTGACACCCCTGTTCAGGAGCTGCTGGGTGGCAGCGTCCAGGTCAGAACCGAACTGGGCGAAAGCAGCCACCTCACGGTACTGAGCCAACTCCAGCTTCATGGTACCGGCCACCTATGAGGCAGAGGGAAAGAAAATGTTAGAGCGTAGCCTTCTAATAAATTAAACACAGCCCTTAAACTTGAGCAAAGACACTGATTAAAAACAAGTCTCCTTGTTACCTGCTTCATGGCTCTGGTCTGGGCAGCAGATCCTACTCTGGACACAGACAGACCCACGTTGATGGCTGGGCGGATACCTTTGTAGAACAGCTCAGTCTCCAAGAAGATCTGCAGCAAACAGACGGAGACAGCCGATGTAACACAGAATATTTTAGAAAAATAGGGCAGATGACTTCAAACAACAGCTGAGAACGAACCTGTCCGTCAGTGATGGAGATGACGTTGGTGGGGATGTAGGCAGACACGTCGCCGGCCTGAGTCTCGATGACGGGCAGGGCAGTGAGGGAGCCGCCACCGAAGTTGTCGTTCATCTTGGCAGCTCTCTCCAGCAGACGGGAGTGCAGGTAGAACACATCACCGGGGTAGGCCTCACGACCAGGGGGACGACGCAGCAGCAGGGACATCTGACGGTAGGCAACAGCCTGGCAGGAGAGCGGAGATTAACATTTAGCAAGGTTTCTGTTTGAGAATTCTGTTCCCATTTGCTAAACAAGATCAGTGCATGACATTTATCATGCAATACTGAGGCAGTGTTTGGTTTTAACGAAAGCCCTCACCTGCTTGGACAGATCGTCATAGATGATCAGGGCGTGCTTGCCGTTGTCTCTGAAGTACTCTCCCATGGAGCAGCCAGAGTATGGGGCCAGGTACTGCAGGGGAGCAGCATCAGAGGCAGTGGCAGAGACCACGATGGTGTACTTCATGGCATCGGCGTCAGTCAGCCTCTTCACCAGCTGAGCCACGGTGGACCTCTTCTGACCGATGGCGACGTAGATGCAGTACAGCTTCTTCTTCTCATCAGTTCCATCGTTGAAGCGCTTCTGGTTGATGATTGTGTCGATGGCGATGGCGGTTTTGCTTCAGGGAAACATAAGAAAATTAATAATGAGGAAAATGTGTCCCAAAGACCTACTGCTCCCCTTTACTAATGTAATAATAGTGAACACAAACCCCCCATATATCTACGATGGAATAATAATTACCCAGTCTGCCTGTCACCGATGATCAGCTCACGCTGGCCTCTGCCAATGGGCACCAGACTGTCCACAGCCTTGATTCCAGTCTGCATGGGCTCCCTCACAGAGATACGGGGGATGATACCCGGGGCCTTCAGACCCACACGCCTACGGGTGTTGGAGCCCAGGGGACCCTGAGAAAGAAAACATACATTATTTAAATTAAATATATCAACATGTTGAAAAGTATTTAAGGTTCAATATAAATTATAATATGTAATTCTGATTAAAACAAACAAGCTGAAGCTGTATAACAGTTCTGATAACCAGTCAGAAGAAAAATTTGGTCAATTTTGTGGTTTTTCTGTTCCACAAGACAAGTGGATGCTTATCAAGTGGAGACGGACAAATTTGTCATTTGTAAAGGTACTGGCTTAAATTCAAACCAGTACTTCATGTTGATTGATGGACATTCGGTATTCGACTGAACCGTTTAAAAAGAAAAACCTAAATAATGTGTTAATAAATTAGACAAAACTATTTAACAGCTCATAGACGGGAATCATCTTAAATGAGGGAAGTTTCATCTAGATTGATTTATTACAATTAAAATCAGTGTTTCAAATCACCTTTCCATCGATGGCGTTTCCCAGAGCGTCCACCACACGGCCGAGCAGCTCCTCACCCACAGGGACGTCCACGATGGCACCAGTCCTCTTCACGATGTCGCCCTCCTTGATCAGCTTGTCGTTACCGAACACCACAACACCAACGTTGTCGGGCTCCAAGTTCAGAGACATGCCCTGCAGGACAGAATGACACCTTGTTAGCAGAATGATTTTAATATTCTGGCTGCTGTTGCATGAACAGGGTATAGATAAAAAATAAAAAACTGATGTTTGAAAGTTCAAGATGACAACTGACCAAATCCTGTAAGACACTATATGTGTGTATGTAATTATATTGTGTTTGTATTTAGTGCAGTTTAAGTGTGTTTAGAACAACGTTTGACCAGAAAGCTCTGTTCAACAGTGTTCCTTTAAACATACTTTCAGACCAGAGGAGAATTCCACCATCTCCTCTGCCTGGACATTCCTCAGCCCGTACACTCTGGCAATACCGTCACCGATGGACAGCACGCGTCCGGTCTCCTCCAGGTCTGCAGAGGTGTCAGCTCCCATGATCTTCTCCTCCAGGATTGAGGACACCTCGGCTGTGCCTGTGAAAGACGAGACATGTATGTTAAAGTACAAACACTTCATCCATTCATGGCAATACAAAAAATATACAAGAAAACTCTAATTCAGGGAACAAAAATCATCAAACTAAGGTGGGAAACAAAGGTCCACATGTAAACATCTGGATATTACACGACATCACAGCATAAATTTCATAAAGCTGCAGCTGAACAATTTTAGAACACTAAAGGTCACAAGAGTCACGTTAGAGCAAACTATTCACCATCAACTTAAGATTAGCATAATAAAAGCTTACATAAATGTGAAATATATTTATCAACCTGAAGTCTGACATCGTGGCATTACAGTGTCGTGTATATGCAAATGCAAAATGCTATTTAAATAACACAACATAGCTCTACCTATATTTGTCTCCAGGTAACTTTATCACCTTTTTCGAGAAAACTACATCGTTCTGAATGACTTTGCACTGATATGCATGGATGTTTCAGAAGCTGGCATTTTCCATAACTTTGGATCATAATGTACAACTGTCAGTTTCACCCAGGAATCAAAAGACAATCTCAGTGTGATCGACGACCTTGATCAGTCGCCTCGGTGAGCTGACCTACAGTGTGAAGGCTCGTGTCATTTTGTTTTTGGCTCTCTCACCTGTCTTCTGCAGCCATGGTCTGTGTGTGTGGAGGTGGTTGACCCCAACGCAGGCGGCCGGTACCGTCTTGGACACCTGGTTTCAATGACATGCGGATTTAAATAAAGACTGATTGCAAATCAAATGTTTACTGCAGATACAGCGATGACAAATGAAAGTGCGCAGTTTATCAGCTGAGCCGAGGCTCCGCCGTGCAGCGGAGAGGACATGCGCTGTCAGGCTTTCTGACCTTCAAAGCGTGGCTGAATGAGCCGTTAGCTCGGAGCTAGCATTAGCTTGGGTGCTAACTTCAGCGCTGCATGACGACGGCTGTCATTTCACAAGGGCAACTTCGCTAAACATGTATATTTTTAACGATTTCGACATTATTCGCGCTCATCTGTGACGCAGGACAGATTATTAGCGCTTAAAGCCGCATTCATAAGTCGGTGACAAGTTAGCTAGCGGCCTGCAGCGGTAACGTTACCCTTCACGCCCACAAGGTTCACAGACATATTCCAGAAAACTGCTGCAGCATCCTCATCAAATAGAGACACTTGAGGTAAAATACTTACAAATCCAGCCCTCCTGGGCAGGCTTCTGGCCAAGGCTGCTGCAACTCTCACGGATAACATTTTCTCGGGTTGCTAATGACCTGTCCTCCACCACTAGCGGCTCCGACCTGCCTGTGAGTGAATGTAATGGCTGAATGAACTCTTCTTCTATTTATGGGACTCTCATGTTACATTTCCTGCGTTGACGCTCAACTCTGCCCCCTGTCGGCACGGAGAGGACAGCTACACCCCAATAACTTTATTATTGTACAATATTTGTGGATTTAAAACTTTAAAAATGCATGGATTCTGCATTAATATACATCCATTATCTGTACATCGCTTAATCCTCACTAGGGTCATGGGGGGCTGGAGTCTATCCCAGCTGACTCAGGGTGAAGGCAGGTTCACTTGGACAGGTCACCAGTCCATCGCAGGGCTACACTTAGAGACAGACAACCAAGGACACTCACATTCTATGCATTAATATATTGCACTATATTACTATAATAACTGTGCTCATATATTTTTATTTATGTATGTACATGTATTGTATGTATATTGTACTATGGGGAAGGTCTCAAGTGAATTTATTGTGGAGATTATGTATTATTGATGTTACCTTTCCTCGTTGCTATGTTTAATTTTATTGGTTTAATTTGTGCATTTTGTGTAATTTCTCCAATACAGTTGAAGGTTTATGTACAATCTACAAATTCATTTTGCAATTTGCAAGATTATCTACATATACGTTATACATATACATTATCAACAATTTCCCTGAGGTTTCCACCAAAGGGATCAATAAAGTTCTAATCTATTAGAGCAAAGAACTGCTGCATTAGATTGCATTAGATTGTAAATTTGGCCCTAATAAAGTGGCCAGTGAGTGGATGTAAACAAACATAAAATGATTCATGACATTTATTTAAACAGTAACACAGAAAATAACTAGAAATACCCACCAAGCAGTAATGTTCTAATCTTTAAAACCAGGAAACTTTATTGATCTTGTAGAGAAACTGCTTTGTTCCATTTGCTCAACACACAGTTAAGAAAACAGGAACATGATAATAAAATAGACTAAAATGTCATAATAATAACACATTGAGTGAATAAAGAAAGTAGAAATGTAAATATTCAAATGTTCAAGGTGTAAATGTGAAAATAATTAGCAGTAATTTCAGAGTAAACTTACCTTCACCATCCTCTTGGGTACTAACCTTTTTTTTGTTTCCCCTTTGGCTTTAGATTTGTCCCAAAAAATTAAAAATAAAACACAAACAGCACAATATTATAATGCAATGGGAAATATTTGTATGTGTGGTAAATTCTTCTCTAATTTGAGAACATACTCAAAATAAATGCAGACATATGTGTATTTGGAGGGTAATATATATTCCTTGAGCATACGCAGTTTCATTTTGTTGAAAGAAAAACACTTGATGGCTGTACGTTAACATTTTATGCAGGAGGACAACATATTTTCCAGAGCTTGAGAAACCTTTTTGAGGACGTCTGATCCTGGCTTTTCTAAAACTGTATGAATATTGCTCATCATTTTACCCAGCATCAACTAAACTGACCAATTGAGGGAGTAGCTGTTAGATTAACTGACAACAATAATAACTGTTGGTTGGGTGTTACATTTTTTTTTTCTTTTTCCCCAAAATGCCTTGAAGGAGGTGCAAGTAAAATAGAAAAAAACAAACAAAACAAAACATATAAATCAGGGGCGTTTCCAGCTATTCTAAACATGTTGTCATTCCAGATAAATAGTCTAAATTAGATATTAGATTAGTTCATTATAAGAGAAACCAAATCTAGAAAAGAATGTTTGGCTTCTATCAAATTACCAGAATCAATTACATTAAATAATGGATGTAATTTAATGCAACTGCAAGCAGTGGAGCATTTGCAGCTAAGTCAAGTTGTTTTCATGAAGGCAGAGATTATAGCACAGCTTTTCATTGTGCTTGAAATTAATAATAATATCTAATAATAATAATGATAATCCAAATACTACAACTCAGAATTCCCAGTCTGAGGTTCATTCACTCACTGTTTTACCAAAAAAAATACTATAAGCTTGGACACATTTTCTTCATTGAACTCTTATGATGAAAAGCGAGTGCAGCACATATTGATTCAACAAGTATTTGCCCCTAAACATGACAGCTTTGTTGTGTACCCTGCTGTTGCTGTAGTATTTTCACACCAGCCAAAAAATACAAGAATGCAGCTTGTGTGGGAGTCATCAACATGGCAGCATCTGCTCTTTATGATGCAAACAAACATTTAAATCGAAGCGGCGCTAGAGGCATATACATCACAGGCAGAATAACATGCATCTCCCTGCAGCTGAAACGCTCATCCATGCCTTCATCACCTGCAGACTGGACTACTGCAGTAGCCTCCTCTATGGTGTAGCTTCCAAACTCCTCAAAAAACGTATTCAGAACTCTGCCGCCCGTCTCCTCACCCCGGTCCTCCAACATCTCCACTGGCTCCCTGTCAAACAACGTTCAAGATCCTCCTCCTCCTCACCCACAAAGCCCTCCATCATCTGGTCCCCTCCTACCTCACAGACTCCTTCACACAACCTCTGTTCCTCCTCTGCTCACCTCCTCACCCCACGGACCAAGCACCAAACCTGGGGGGGCAGAACCTTCTCTGCTGCTGCTCCCACCCTCTGGAGCTCCCTTCCATCTCCCATCCCACACCCTTCTGACCTCCACACATTCAAGTCCCTTTAAAAACTCACCTTTTAATGTTTAACTGTTTTACTTTTTATTTTTTATTTTAACCTGCCTTCTATACCTTGTTTTTTTTTTTTTTTTAAATCTGCTTTTTATTCAAGTTGTTTTGTTCCTGTTTTTATCTTATACCCTGTTAAGTTGCTTTGAGTATCTTGAAAATCACTTTACAAAATTAATATATTATTATTATTATTACTATTATTATCATACAGATGATGATATCTCCAAATCTGACAAATAGAGGCCAACTTTTACAAAACATATTTTGATTTTTTTTCCTGTTATCTCTATGACTTTCTGCATAGTTCCATAATAAATTTAAATGGCTTTAAATCAGCTATTCAGACATGTCATATAAGTTGACATAATTGGAATAACTTCATTTAAAATGGGCCAAAAATATTCAAAATACAGCTGCAATTTTTTCCCCCACTTGCCTCAGAGTGAAAAAGCAATTGCACTGCATTATGGGAAATGTAGTATTCAGCTTTTTTGGAGCTGACCCGAATAAAAGTAAGGAAATCTGAACATCTGCTGCTTTGATTACACATTTTTAATTTTTTTATAGATAGTCTTGTAAGTCTTGTGACCTTTCCGGATGTGCAGAATGAATTCACCTGAGTTGCCCTTTAAGTGTGTTTTTATGGTTTTGCCCTAAACACAGAACCGCAGCCTGTTAATGTGTTAAACTCCTTTCTATAAAAATGAATCTATTACGAGGCCGGATAGGTTAACCCACAGATAGCAGCAGCAGCAGCTTTGGTATGCGGCGCTGCAATATCGCCCTCTTTTGCTCCGGACAACAAATGACATGTCTGCTTTTGTCAACGACAACCAGGCGAGTCAGACAGTCGTTTGGTTTGGTTTGCCTGTAGTGTTAGCCAAGACAGCCAGCAACAACCAGCCGCCTGAATGTAGATCCGCATGGGCTACTACTACTCTGTCTCTCCAAAAAACCCAGCGGAATCATAAAATAAGGATCCCAGGATGGTGTTAGTGCATGTCGGATATCTGGTTCTTCCTGTATTCGGCTCAGTAAGAAACAGAGGTACGGTATTAATATTCATATCGATCCAAAACATGTGCCCTGTTTATCTTAATATTCACTGCAGCTGTTGGCTAGCTAGCTCGAGCTTAGCCGTTGGGGGTTAGCTCCCGTTAGCTAGCTTTTTTTTGAAAAAATAAAAAAAAATTAACGGTCAAATTGCTCGCGAAACTAGCCCGTAACGTTTTATTGCTTTGATTCGCAACTCGTCGTAGATGAATTTGACCCATCGTGTGGTGTAGTTTTGCCGGGTGTAATTGCGAATAAGTGGGGGAAAAAAAGGCAAAAGCCGCCGCCGCTGCTACGGATAAGCTAACTGGCTCGTTGGCTCAGGCTATGTCTTGGAACGGAAACATTTCTCACAAAGGCTTCCACATGCACGGGGCGTGCGGTCCGAAAAGCCTGATGTCAAACACACATTCCTGCATCGGAAATTGTGTCAGACGATGCTAATCTGCTTTTTGCTCGTGGGATATTGTAAAAACCAAGCCACATTACAAAGCTTTGTTGTTTCCACCGTGTAAAAAAAATACCGCAAAATAGACGTAGCCTCTCCAGCCAGTCAGCTTATCTGAGCCTGGATGATGTCATTTGAAGATCATCTGCTTCTGCGAGCGCTCGTCGTTCCTTTTTCTTTTTTTTATTAAACAACCGTGATTTCACTAATTATTATCCGTGTCAATTGGCCGGTGCACTAATCGATTGGCGGCCAATCGCACGGGAGAAGCGTGGATATCCGAGCCATCAGCGCGTCTGTCGCCTTTTTTTTTTTTTCCTCCTTTGATTTGCTAATTGGCAATTCAGCAGCTGGTTTGTTTGAAGCTGCCGAATTGCAGGAAAAAGAGCCGAGTATGCGGTCACAGTTTGAAACAAATGATAAAGCTACAGTGTAACATTAATTTCATAACAGTGGCATCAGTGAATTCATTGTGCTTTTATTTCTGTTCTTATTTCCCTGTTTCATAGTATGGAGGCTGGCTCTACATTCTGCATTTATCAGATCTTTGTCGTCCCCCCATTGTGTAGCTAATGATCATCTGCTGCTGTGTGGTGTGGCGTGGCCTCTGCCTGTTCTCTGCATTTAGCTGTATTGTGAATCCCTTCTTCATTTCCTCTTTCCATCAGAAGACGACATTGGTATTAAAAAAAAAAAAAAAAAAAAAAGCAAGCACCCCCCTTCCCCCTCTCTCTTCCCCAAGATTGTATTCAGCCGTAGACTTTCCATGTTAAGCAGACTAAAACAATAGCTAACACCTAGAACAGAGCACCTTTTTTTTTTTTGTCTTTTTTTCTGTCAAATTGCTGTAGCACTGAGTAAACATTTTTTAGCTCCTTTCTAGATATCAGTTGAATGTCATTGTGTACCTCCCATCCAGTCTTGATAGACAACATGCTGTAAATTCCTGTAAAGTGGATACATTTTGCATGATCTCAAATACTGCACTGCATTGTTGAACACCAGAATTTGGCTCATCTTCCTTCTCTTCACACGAGGTGCAATGTACATGATTATTAGCGAGGAAAGAAAACAAAAGCAAGCATGCAAATTGGACCCACGTGCATGCCATTTGTGTTGTTAAAAATCAACATGTCGGCAAACGCTTGTCATGTGATCACTTGAAACGACTGAAGGTACACTGCACCTGCACACAACAACCTGCCATAACTGTCTCCATTTTTGTGTAATCCTTTTGTTCCCTTTTTGCAAATTTCAAGGCTTTGAATCACACTGAATTGTCAGGGCTGTTTTTGCCCCTTTCGCGGGGGCAATTGAAATTCTAAACGTCGCAAGTAGGAAAAACACGCTCACTGGTGGTTCATCACTTCCCAATTTACCCCACTAACATAAGACCAAAATGCTATCCATTTCACAGGGATGCCTATTTTCCTGCACTGCTAAAGAGATCCTCTATTAGTAATAACGTCTTTATTGTTTGGTTGTGGTCTCTCTTTACCTTTTGTTCTGGTAATAGTACTTTCAATGCATGGTCACATTTATGATTCATAATTTTTTTGTTTATGTTTTTTCTACATTGACTAGTGAAAAATCCAATGTAATCTTTCTGTAGTAAAGATGTACCCTGCTGTACTGAAATCATGTGCTGTAGCCAACACGTCTGCTCATTGGATGCCGCTTTTGTTCTTTTTAACCCTATATGGAGCATGGTGGGCCTTGCCTTCAGTCTATGTTGTTTATTTTTGTTGCATGGATTTATACTATTATTACAAACAAACAAGAAAGAAAACACAAATTCCACATATACTAATATTTTTCAATAAAGAATATAGTGTTTTTCCTAACCTTCAGTGTGCTTCTTGCTGATTTCCATTTATTGTCCTCCCTCTCCCTTGTCCCTACCTGCCCCCCCCTCCTACCCTCCCTCTCCCTCTCCCCCTCCCCTCCACCCTCCTTCCCCTCCCCACCCACCCACCCACCTCCTCTCCCGCTGTGACAAAGATAGACGATTTCCACGCTTCCTCCATCACAGGGCCTGAATGAGTCTATCTGCTGTCATTCATGGTGATCGTTCTCACTGAGACGCTTGAAAACGCAGTGTGCTACTCGCAGTCTAGACTCGAGCCTTTGACCCGACGGCGGCAAGGTCACCTCTTGTCTGCCACGGCTACGCTGACGAACTGTCAAGCTGGAAATATTCCTGTAAAGCCACACTCTTGCTCATCCTTTTCCTGGCTAAAATACCCGTACTGCGTTTTTCAAGCGTGCTCCTAGTAAATGCAATGTAGACTTTGCCTATTTCCTCATGATTTGTAGAAGGAAAAAAAAAAGAAAAAGAAAATCCACTGTTTATACCAGAAGTTGTCTTTTACACTGAATTCTGTATCTGCTATAAAAAAAAATGCACGATTTAAATCGTTAAACTGACAGGTGTCTGTAATATATTGAACCCAGGACGATTGCGGCGCCCTTTGGCTGAGATTTCCTGAAAAAAGTTTCTAATCAAAGCTAAATTTGTGATTGCTGTTTCTCAGCCCTTCGTCCGTAATCCAGAAGGTCTCTCTCCAGCTTAAGCACAGTATTAAAACCACATTGCACCGCAGCACAAGCTCGCCTGTCTTTCCCTCCCCGTCGAGTCTCGACAGCAGACTGTTCGCTGCAGATGCCAAATACCTGTGGTTGGAGAGAGTTAAAAAAAGCATTCAAGCTATTTCCTCTCAACTCCTGAATGTTCATATGGGAGAAGAATAGTACAGCTATACTCGGAGCTGCTGCAGCGAGATGCTAGATTTCAGGGAAGCGCAGATATATATATATATATAACGTGGAGGAATGGTTCTTTAAGTTTGTAGAGACAGACCTGGCACTGAAACGGTTCCACGTATTTCTTACTAACAGCAAGGTGATAAAGGTTTACCTCCGAGTGCGCTGACCTGCTGTCAGCTGCAGAATTTACAAGAACCGAGCTGCATTGAAGACCCAATACCTGTATACCGCTAGAGTTCGTCTGTTCTGATCCAGTCTGTGAATCAGAAGACCAGGAGTCGATCAAGGGGTCGGAAATTAAAGAAATGAAAGCAGCAGCCAAAAAAAAAGAAAGAAAATAAAAAAGTCATTTTCATGGTACTTTTGGTAACCATCATTCTCCCACCCCCACAGAAGTATTTTTCACCCTAGGTAAGAGGTAGGGCTTCATTAACATGCTATATCACACATACAGTGACACCACATTTCACCCACAATTAATTCCAGCTAATCTCTCCCCTCAGGTGCCTGACAACTTGTCCTTATCCTCCACAGGATCCCATTTCAACCGGCAACAGCAACAGCAGCAGCAGCAGCAGCACAGCCATGCTACCTCTTGCCGGCACTTCCAGTTAGGTCCTCAGGCCCCGCTGCCCATGGACTTCCCCATGCCCCACCCAGGGCAGCCACAGTCAGGCATTAACCCCCACCTGGCCCCTCCCGGCCACCAGCATGGCCCTCCACTCCACCCGCCCCTCAACCCCCTGCCCGCCCCCCAGTTCCAGGACATCCCCGCCCCTCCCTTCCTACCTCAGGCATTACACCAGCAATACCTCCTCCAGCAGCAGATCCTCGAGGCCCAGCACCGACACATCCTGCCACCGTCCAGGTACCCGCAGAGGTTCACGGCTCAGGCAAAGCTAAGATGGTTCAAGCAGATTGTTGGCTGATTACGGGGCTTTCGCAGTGGCATCACATTTAAGGCCGTATCACAACTCCTTTTGTTTCTTTTTAGGATGCTTTCAAATGCTTGGTTGTTTGTCTCAGTAGACGCACCCCAGAGAGAGTTCCTCACCAGCCCCACAGACTGCGGCCCGGCTACGAGTTCGCACCCCCTCTCCACGTCCCTCCTCAGCCTGTGGTGCAGCAGCCTCGCTACCTGGCCGAGGGCACAGACTGGTGAGCAGCACATGTCTTTGTTTGACCCAACACGGTGCCACACAGACAGAAACGGTCAGAAGTATTCACTCTGGAAGTTTAGATTTCACACCCACAGAAGCCATATTTAGTTATGTGAAATCATCTTGCTAATTTAATTTGGACAAGAAATGCACTTTTTCCGCACCGAATCCCTTCACGCCTCAGTCCGTCCCAGATAAACTTAAGGTACAGTCAAATTTGAGACCAGATTAAATGTTGACAAAGAGCCTAAAGCGAGTTAACTGATGTTGAAAGTCTCTCACGAACACAAACCTGCAAGAAGAACATTCTAGGAAGCCAAAATGAGCCAAGACTGGTCCCAAGAAGGATCAAAACTGGACTCAAGAAGCGGCAACTCCAGTTCACACAGAACTTAAGGCTTCTCAGAAACTCAAACATACTTCCAGCAATGTTTTTTTAATCCGTTTTCCATTAATTATAGCAATCTGTTCCACCAGTTTACCAATTACCTCCAGCTAATTCAATTATTTGTTGCTTTTAACAATTCAGCTGTTTATCCATTCTTTCAGTCACATGTTTTAACCATTTATTCATTACTTTTTCAAACGTTTCGCCCTCTCTGCTATCTGTTTTAACCATTTGTCCATAACCTTCAGCCAGCTAAAAGCTTTTCCTATTACTTTTAGCTGTTTGAACGTCTAATTCATTACACTCTGCTATTTAAAATACCATTAGTTGCACGGAAACTTTTTAAAACATTTATTTGTTACCTTTTTTGTTTTAACAATGTGCCTTTAATTAGCTAGTTTCCCTTTAGTTTTGGCAAACAGCTTCAACTGTAGCTCACTGGTTTAGTCCTCAGTTATCTGGTTTAGCTGTTGCATTTTGGACGTCTACCACAGATGGATCTTTACTTGTCATTGTAGAAAAAAAGATCTGTTTAGATGCGTGATGACAAAGTTTCAGACGCTCCAACATTTGCCATTCAGGTGTTGCAGCCGACTCAATATGTGATATATTTTGCAATCGCAGTATCAGCTTTTTCAAAATTGTTTTGCCATTCTACAATCTTACCGTGCACCTCCGAGCATCTGCAGAAGCACCACAGATATCTAAACACAATGTTCCAGAAACAAGTGAAACTCTGACTTGTGTGCCTCCGGCTGATTTGTGAGTTTTTTTTTTCTTTTCGGTCTCTGTCCAGGGATCTAAGTGTGGATGCTGGGCTGCCCCCCCACCAGTATCACATCCATCCGCTGCCGCAGCACTATCAGCACTACTTGACCTCTCCTAGGATGCACCACTTCCCTAGAAACAATGCCTCAACACAAGTGGTGAGTTCCCCTCTGCCTCCTTACAATCAATCACGTTCATCTCGATGAACTCCAGCGCGTCTCTCCTCTGGGTTTCGGAGATTAATCTCGATACCTAGCGACTGCCGATGACCTTTGTCCCCGCTGTTCCGTCGGATTTCGGCTGCGGAGCTGACGCCAGCCTCTTTTATGTGTCATCTCCCAGGTCGTCCACGAGATCAGAAACTACCCGTATCCCCAGTTGCACTTGCTGGCTCTGCAGAGTCTCAACCCCTCCCGCCACGCATCTGCGGTTAGAGAGAGCTATGAGGTTTGTTGGGCTACTTCCTCCCTCTCCTCAGCAGACACACCAGTCGACACTAATTTGTCATCGTTTTCCCTGTGACCAATGCCGCGGACAGGCTCGAGTGTGTAACTGATTTTCTTATTTACAATTACTCCTGAGTCCAGATGCTTCAAATGGTCCAGCTGCCTTTAATCTCATGACATTTGTATTCATTTGTGAAAGAAGCCGTTGTTTTCTCAGAGGCTCTTTTCCTGTTCCTTGAAGTGCCAATTTCATTACTTTATGTCCAGACGTTCCACACGCTAATGCACGCTGACAGTGTATTGTGTTTGTTTAGTTTGTGTCTTTGGGCAAATACAGAGGGGTATTTCTGAAAATAATTAAGAGATGCATGTTGTTTGGTTAATAGGAGCTTCTGCAGCTGGAGGACAGACTGGGCAGCGTAAACCGTGGAGCGGTCCAAACCACCATCGAGAGATTCACCTTCCCCCATAAGTACAAAAAGGTAAGGCCGGAGGCTCTGTACCTGCCTCCCGCTGGGTTAAAGATCCTTCTGATGTCACAGATGGAGCGCTGGGCGAGAAATAAGTTGAGCGAGACGTGAAAGGAGGGAGCAGAGCGAGGCAGCGGGCGGGTCAAAAGGATCAAAGAGCGAAGACGAGAGTGGAAAGAAGGTCGCGACTCTCGCCGTAGTTCAGAGGTCAAACTAATTTCCGTTAGCAGATTAGCGAGACGGGGCTGCAGTGTGCACAGTTCAAGGCGTGGGATGACTCATCCAGCTGTCTGCAGATATGTGCGTGGAGTGAATTTAAAGAAACGTCTACACTGAATATGACCCGAACACTCTGCGTAGAGTGTCAGAATATTTCGTACATTGTGAATGAAGAGAAGGAATGAAGTCTTCTCCATCAACATTTTTTTTTTTTCCCTGTGAAGTAGGATTAAGTGGCTCTTTTTTTTTGAGGGGGGGGTAGTTTTTAGTCTGGGCTGACTCAGAGACACCCGTGGCATAAACACAGCATGCTTTAATAATTAAAGTCTGTTTGCTGTTGTGGGGCTGTCTCTGCAGAGAATACCCCAGGACCTGAAGATGTGTCTGGATGACGAGGAGCTGGACACCGACGAAAAGTGCACCATCTGTCTGTCGATGCTCGAGGATGGAGAGGATGTCAGGTACAGCTATTTGCTCATCTCGCGCTTGTTCAAAGAGGGAAAACGCTGGGCGTGCAGATGTGAACAAAGGCTGTGCGTGCAGTATCTTGTTTCCTGGACGATTTGTTTTACTTATGTGGCAGTGTACTGGAGGTCTGTCGGTGAGTTTGTCAGGAGCTGACGTATCTCAGCAGCTACTGATATGACGAAGCTTGACTTTGACGATCCCCTGACTTTTCCTTTAGCACCAAAATGAGGCTGACATTTGTGGTTTTTCGAGAGGTGTCCCGACAACATTTGGATGCCATGATATTTGGTAGAGACACTTAGGTTCCCCTCAGGAGGAAATGTAATTGCTTCTCCCGTCTCCTGACTTTTATCTCACAGCATCATCGAGTTAAAATGTTAATTTGTTCATTACTTTGGTTTATGATTAAATACCTGCAAAAGTCGTTCCCACCAGCCTCAGCAGTACTCCTCTAAAAACATTATCTGACTGCTGACGTTAGCATTCAGATAAGCTTTTTACACACACCATGATAGTTGTTTTTACATCCAGCCTCTACCATGCACTGGACACAAAGCCAAGACCCCCAATTTACTCTGAACCTTGTCTCTGTGAAGCCGGTCTGACGTCTCTCCGTGCTGATTAGGCCTCAGAGAAAACGTCTTTGCGTTTCTTAATTTCTATATTCACAACGCTCTCCCTCAAAGTGGATAAACAGTCACAGCGTCTGAGCGGCTTTTAACCCTAAATTGGTTCTGCCACCTAAGTTCAAAGCCTCAGGTCTGAAAATCCTATCACAGGATTTCCTCCAGCACCTCATCTTGAAAATACCGCCTGAAGGCAACATTAACATTTTACTAAATCTTATGATGTGTGTCCAGTGCTGTGATCTGTCTAACTGGCAAAGTGACAGAGCAAGTTATTCCACTCGCAAAGAAGAAGGAGGCTTGAATAGACGCTTGGTGAAGACTTGAGGTTTTCTTGGGTCTGGGTCTATCTGGCTGTGATTGAACAAAGTAGACGGAGCGGTGATGTGGTGATAGTTTGGGTTTAAGCCGACTGTACACCTCGAGTTTTGATCGTATTGCTCGTGGCTTTGTTTTGTCCACAAGGTTAAAGTTTAAGAACTGGCTCTGTTCCCACTTGGCATTTACACACTGGGTATTAAATGCCAACAGCTCTAAATATTGTTAATGCACCTAAAACCTCCTTACCAACCACAGATATGCGTTTGGTTTTGTTTTAGCAGCGGTTGCAGTTTTCCCCTCAGATAAAATCAAATGTGAGTTATAAAGCGAAATGTGATCTCAGGAGATCACTTGAGCCGCATTCTGATGTCAAACCTGAACCACAGTCTGACAAGTGGATCCATTGGAGACACAGTCTGGATACTGGTTACGACGGGGGCCGTGAATCACGTGCAGATCCAACGTTTGTCTGGAAACTTGATGCAACCAGACTGAGCTTTTTTGGAAAACATAATATATTTATAAAAACGTCAGACGTCGTCAAAGACAGGCTGGTGAAGTACTGGACTTATCTCCATCGTTGTCTTCTGACATTATTATGTTGGGGTAAAAGAAACTTAAAAAAAGATGAAGGAAATTAAAAGAACATCCAGTAATAGTTTTATCTTCGACATTTCAGAACATGATGAAGAATCCCGAGTCAGAGATGAAACGTTCCAATTAGTTTAACTGAATCCAGCGAACAGCGAGTCGACTCTCACATTGAAGAAGCTGCAGCCAAAGATTGTTTGGCTTTTTTTTTCTTTTTTACCTGAAACTTGCCCAATTATCACAATACCTGGTGATGGATTTTGCTAATTGATTAAAGCACAAAAGGTAATCGCAGACACAAAGAGGAAATCTCCTGCTGCGTGATATAAATCAAGCCTAACATTAAAATAAGAAATCCACTTTATTATCCAGCCGCAATCAAAAAAATCAGCTTTAATCTTGCATCTCCTCCTCCGGTTATCTTAAATCAACCACTTGAAGCCTCCTGGGTTCTCTGAAAACTACACTGAGAAAGAAAAAAAAGAACTGACACTTGACATTTTGAAGATACACGGTTCTCTCAAGGCAGCTTTGACATATGAAAAAAAATCCTGACGGTGTCTCTTCTGCCCCTCTAGGAGATTACCCTGCATGCACCTCTTCCACCAGGCGTGCGTGGACCAGTGGCTGGCCACCAGCAGGAAATGCCCCATCTGCAGAGTGGACATTGAGACCCAGCTGACCCCCGACAGTTGATAGCTCCTGTCGACTCCTGCAGCTTTGGATCTCGGTCTTGTTAATTCTCCATTGCCTCCCCTCCAGGAGGCGGGCGGGGGGGGGAAAGCTCTGCCAAACACCCCCTCTCTTCCCCTCTGCATCACTCAACGAGCCTGCCTTCTGAGACAGCTGTGACGGAGGGATCAACAAAGCACACTCACCTACAACACAACGAGGGACGGGGGTTGATGCACAGATAGGTGGCTGGACTGAAGGTCGCTTGAATGGACTTTGCTGGATGTAAAAGGTAGGCGCGGACGAGTATGGACAGATGTGCTGAGGCTTCACACGATTCCGTCAGATTGTGCACCTCGCCTACATTTCTCCATACAGCCACCCAGAGAGAGAGAGAGAGAGAGAGAGGACACTCTGACTACCAACCTCCCCAGCTCAGTGTGGTGTATTAAGGCCATTTCTCTGCCACTATATCCACCCCTACCCTACCCTCCCCTCCCCTCCCAGGCCTGTGAAAAATCCTTTAAGCTGCACTCTGCCCAAGCCCTCAGCACATCTGTACAGAACATTATCAAATGATTAGCATGAGGTTGTTTGGTGTGAACTCTTGTAGCTGAACGCTTGTGGTGTAATGGAGTATAGTACTGAATAAGTATTTACAGAGTAACAGTGTTGTGTAGCAAAGCAAAAAGCCTTTTGAGAAATATGTCGTGTGAAAAATAAACCTACGGAGAGGGCGAATGCAGCTCTGACAGCGAGAACATTCAGCGTTGTTGAATCACGGGCGGCGAGAGGCGGCGCTAGTTGTGTAAAAAAGGCCAAAAATCCCTCTTTGTTGTCTAACATGGTTTTGGATTTACAGTTAGTAGACGCCATCAGAGTTGATGCTAAACCCGCTAACTGCAGGCATGGCTTCCAGTGATCTGTGTAGTGTCGTAGTCGGGCCTCTATAATCTAGAGCAGAGGCCTCAGATGTGCATGCTGTATGGCAGGCTTGGGCTGTGTCGTTAATATTGTGGAGCAGTAGAAACAGGGACTGTGTCTGTGCATGTGAACCGTATATTATGACTCTGATGATCCCACTCATTCATAGAGGAGGACAAGAATGCACCTAATTACCCCCCCCTCGCCCTCGCCCTTCCTCCCTCACCCACCTCCCTATCCACACCCCCTCCGCACTCAGACCAAAGTTGCCCTTAGACACCGATCTCAGACCAGTGTAGCGTTTCTCTCCTATCGGTTTAGGATTCAAAGAGCTGCTTCGCGGATCCGTGTCTAACAGCAACTCCTCTCTGTGGCCTCGCTCATGGCATGATCGCGATCATGAGAGGCCGGCATGGGCTTGAGGATGCAGTGCCTGAGTCTTGCCATCAGAGTGAACAGTACCTGACATTTGTATTACCTATTACCAGAACCTTATTGCCTATCGAACAAGCACATGTGATTTCTATATACAGTGAATCGCCTCTGTTGTGTATCGGCTCCTTTCATTTCAATCTAAGTTGCTCCCACTGTTTGATTCAACAACAAAAAAAAAGAAAAAAGAAAAAAAGAAGACTGTGTCTGGTGTTACAGGGAAAATACAAACTAGTTTGCCTGTGATATGTGCTAGAATGTGTATGACTGTCCCCAAACCCCTCTTCCCCCATGGTAGTAGTGTATGGTATTGCTAGAACAACTGTGATACGTTCAGTGATAGAAGCTGTTTTCTCTATATCATGCATGAACCATGTCGGCGTAGTTCACTTGAAGGAGGGTGAAAGGGAGAAAAAGCCATCCATTTGAAAAATACCAAACAATTGTTCTTAACATTATTTTTTTTTTTTCGACTGTCTTTTTTCTGCCATTTGTTTTTCTTCTATTTTTTTTTTTTTTGAATTACCTGTATTTTTTTGGGGGGTCTTTTTTGCTCACATGCCAATTTGGACATGGTACTAATATGCCGAGTCCTTGTCCATTTTAACCATAGTGAAGAAAAAGCTGCAATGCTGCAAAAACATATTTATTGTTGTTATAATGTAGCTTGTGTTTTGTAAATGCACTATAATATGGAGTTGCCTGATTTTTTGGTTTGGTGGTGTGGGTTCTTCTTGTCCTAGAATTTGTGTTCCTATTCAGTTACGAGTATTTTCATGCTTCCTTGTGTATTATTGGAGGGTAACTTGACTGTTTGTGTTGCGTTTTTTTTTTCTTTTTTCTTTTTCTTTTCTTGTTTTTTTTTGTTTTTTTTTTCTTTTTGTATGAAACCTCCATCCAAAAAACTACAGATGGATGAAAATGGAGGTTTGCTAGTTCACATAGAATGCTGTGATTAAAGATGCCTTAAGTATTTAACAATCATTATTTATTACTAACTGTAGCTAGCTAGCTATTGTGGTGGAATATTTAATGTCTCTATCTCATAACTTTGCAATTTAATCAATATATTTATTTAAAATAACACAAAATATTAAAAAAAGAATACCTCATTATGCATTGGTCGGTGGGGATGCTTCTGCATGCCGTCTGTGTTTTCTTTTTCAAAGGAGAAAAAAAAAGAAACTTGTCGGAAAAATTGACTGGGGGTGTTTCCCAACACGTTTTCTAGCCAGCATGGTGCTGTTGATCTGGATTACATTCCATTCATGTCATCTCTTGATTTCACTTTCTCAGTGTTTTACTTTTCGAACGTCACCGCTGCTTTGATCTGAAAGCAGATGTCGGGGAACAACCCCGTTTGTCTTAGCTTGCTTTTGTTATACGATACTGCCATTTTTTTGGTCATAATCAGTAATATTTGATTACATTTTTTGCCATTTTTTTCTTTCATTTTGACCATTATCCATCATATCTGGATCTCAATTTAATGCTTATTATTTTTAGGACCCACATAACGAGCTGTATTATTTGTTCCTATGTATTGCTGGCAGTTGCTTTGTGTGGGATTTTGGGACGTATCTAACATGCTAACTTGAGCCATTGATCTTATTGAGCAAACTTCTGGTGTACTGTGGTTATACGATATAGATGTTTTACACCTGGGTATAATAAGCTAACTACGTTTTCGGTGTGCATTTCTTATTAATACTCTACTAATCCTGCAAATTATTATAACATGTATCGGATTGGAATGAAGCTGGCTGGTCTTACTATTATTATTATTATTCTGATTATTCTTTCATTTCGTGCTCTCACTGGCCTTACCCCATGCCCTCCACAGTGTACCCCATAACTCCAGAGCGAACTGGACAGTAGCCATAGTATTAACTCAAGCTGATGAACCGGAATGAACAGTAGAACTTAAAGCACAAGCTTTTTAATGCATGTCCTTCTCAGGTTTTCCTATGTGTATGTGGGAGTAGCTCTGTAGATGTGTTTAATATGATGCTGTACCTTCTTGAATATTTCAGATGTTTCTTTGCTGCTGAAAAAATGTTGATTATTAACCTGCCAGTGAAAAAGGGAAGTGGCCATCTTTGTACAACACACTGCTGTTTTGCTGTAACCGCGCAATGTTTTATGATCTTGAGTATTTTATAGAAAAGTAGAAGTATGTATCAATAATATGAAAGCAATAGCTAAATCATAATGAAGAATAACATGATCAGTGAATATTGTGGAAAATCTTTAGATTCACTCTGGGTGGATTTTGTACTGTATTTATTACTAATGATGATGCAAAAAGTTGCATAGCTTAACCCAAACTGTTCTGTCTCTTTTTTATTTATTGTCTTGTATATGATCTTTTTGTATGTGTTTTTCAAATAAACTGCCTAAAATGCTGAGAACTAATCTGATTTATTGTGTTTTTATGCCATCTTGTTTAAAAAAAAACAAAAAAAAACTTCTGAAGCAACAAATCTAGAATCCTAAACCATTTAAATTAAACACGTTGGCTGATACGGCTGCTTTTAAAGTCATAAGAATTTGTAGAAATTTACAACATAATTTATTATCTCAGGGATTTATCATTGAGATAACTTTCCTACTCAGTGCATAGGATGGTCAAAACTTTTTGAAAAATAATTGTAAAGATCTTTTATCAAAAATTAGTGAAATAAACATTTTGCCTTCAAACAAATGCTGTAAATCCAAGACAGACTTATTAGCACCTGTATTTTTAGGGTCCGAGCACCCAAAAGGGTGCGAAGACCCTATTGGAACTGCTCGGATTATTA
>NW_007578327.1:428752-431020 GCF_000690725.1 Stegastes partitus
TGTGGACGGTCCGGTGTGGACGGTCTGCTGTGGACGGTCTGCTGTAGATGGTCTTCTGTGGACGGTCTGCTGTGGACGGTCGGCTGTGGACGGTCCTCTGTGGACGGTCCGCTGTGGACGGTCTGCTGTGGACGGTCCTCTGTGGACGGTCCGCTGTGGACGGTCTGCTGTGGACGGTCTGCTGTGGACGGTCTGGTGTGGACGGTCTACTGTGGACTGTCTGCTGTGGACGGTCTGCTGTAGATGGTCTTCTGTGGACGGTCTGCTGTGGACGGTCCGCTGTGGACGGCCTGCTGTGTACGGTCTGGTGTGGACGGTCTGCTGTGGACGGTCCTCTGTGGACGGTCCGCTGTGGACGGCNGGTCCGCTGTGGACGGCCTGCTGTGTACGGTCTGGTGTGGACGGTCTGCTGTGGACGGTCCTCTGTGGACGGTCCGCTGTGGACGGCCTGCTGTGGACGGTCTGCTGTGGACGGTCTGGTGTGGACGGTCTGCTGTAGATGGTCTTCTGTGGACGGTCTGCTGTGGACGGTCGGCTGTGGACGGTCCTCTGTGGACGGTCCGCTGTGGACGGTCCGCTGTGGACGGTCTGCTGTGGACGGTCTGCTGTGGACGGTCCTCTGTGGACGGTCTGCTGTGGACGGTCCGCTGTGGACGGTCCGCTGTGGACGGTCTGCTGTGGGCTGTGGACGGTCTGCTGTGGACGATCTGCTGTGGACGGTCTGGTGTGGACGGTCTACTGTGGACTGTGGACGGTCTTCTGTGGACGGTCCGCTGTGGACGGTCTGCTGTGGACGGTCCTCTGTGGACGGTCCGCTGTGGACGGTCCGCTGTGGACGGTCTGGTGTGGACGGTCTACTGTGGACTGTGGACGGTCTTCTGTGGACGGTCTGCTGTGGACGGTCCGCTGTGGACGGTCTGCTGTGGACGTGTGCTCGGGGCTCCACGTGAACCCTGGTGGACGTGAGCAGATGATAACGTTCACACCACACTGACCCTGGTGACCACATGGATGCAGGAACCAGGAGTTGGTCTTGACAGTTAACTTAGGCCAGTTTTCTCTGATTTGCTCAACTGAGAACAAACATACGAGCTCACAAACATGTAGCTGGACTCAGATGGTGCCAAAGGCTTCAGTGTACGAAGGTTGAAGGTTGAGTGCAGCATGGAACAGTCTGAGATGAGTGATGTGTGTTTATGGACACGCTGGAGGACTGAATGCAGCGTTGAGGTTGTTCTGGCTCATCCTGCAGCCTCTGACCTCCCAGACCGACACCAGTGACCCTCTGAACAGAAGGAGTCTCAACCTTTCTAACACCGAGGCGTGTTGTCGGTGAGACGGTTTCGTCTTAAAGCCGACGTGTTTCAACATCCTCAGAAAAAAAAAGCACCAGCAGGGATTGAATCCATTTTCCCAAGATTAACTTTATTTATCTGCATCCTGTTATTTCAAGATGGTTATGATGGTTTCCCAATTTCCTGCTGTGATGTTTGTGTTTCACGGAAGCTGCTTCAAGTATTTGATGTTTATATAAAGTGAATGTTGTGTTTCTACTGTGGTCAGCGAACAGCATTTAAAAAGGCCGTTAGGGGACGAGGAGGGTTTTTTATTTGACATCTTGGTCTCTAAATAGTTTGGAAAAAATGAAGAATTGAATTCAGCCTAACAGCTTGTGCATCTCCTGACTGTGGATCCTCTGATCGGGTCGTGGATGCTGATGATCGTCCTGGAAAAAGGCAGACGTCCCTAAAACTAATTAATTAAATACATGGCTGCAGAGTAAAAAAAAGAGGAAAAAAAAATCCAATTTATTCATTTAGATAAACCTTTAAAGTTGCAAACATTGTTTTGATGTTGGTAATTAATTCAATGCTGTGTGTAAGATAACCGATTATTGGTAATTAATTGATATTTGGAGCCGATATAACAGCTCGTGATAGCAGCAAATGTCAGGCTGATAATCAGTCTGTCTCTAATCTAAACTGAAATTTATGTGTTGGCTGATTTAGAACAAAACTTAAGTTGTTTGTTCATTAAGTTTCCTTCATAACTTTGAATTCAAGACTTTCAGTTCCTTGAAAACCTAAAAACTCGTGTGTGTGCTACCAGTTATGAAGTAATTGGTAATCTAAGAAACCTTTGATTGCAGAGGAAAAACTAATTCCCCTGATTCAATAGAGGGCTTCATAGCTTCATCAGAAATTGTCTCAACTCCAGAAGACTGACTCAGACTGTGTTGCAGTAACTTTTTATGTGTGTTGAGCGCAG
>NW_007578328.1:0-37014 GCF_000690725.1 Stegastes partitus
GTTGTTGTCATGGAAGCCATAGTGACCCTCATTCCTGTCTACACGGTTTGAGTGCCCTCCCCACGAGTGACGTGGGGGTCGTGTTCGGCAGGAGTCCAACAGGTATTGGTTTAGATCTTATGTGGTCCTGTCTGTTGCCAGTCCAAGGTGATTTTGGGGAGCCATGGACTTGTTCAGGTCCTCGAGTTGAGGAATGATTTTGTGCCGTCATTGTTGACGTGGCACGAGACGGGTGGGTGATTAGGCCACGCAGCTTACCACGTGAGGCTCCCTCAAGTTTCATGGTTCATGATCTGATGTTACCTGGTGTGTCTCCTTGCTTGGCATTCCATAGAAAGTCAAGCGGTGTCCGCTACAATAAGTACACATTGTAGTTTTCATATCTCTCCATAACATTGAAATAAAACAAATCTATACGCATACAACTTTATTTACGACACACTTTGACTGTACTGTATCCACCTGCACAAGCATGATGGGGACTCTTGCTGCTATAGATAAATATTCAATATATAAATATATTGTAAAGCAGTTAATGCATTACAATAGTTGTTGCTCCGTTGTTGTTATAGCTCGCTGAAAATATTTCATTACCAAGCTGCGAAACAACATATCACTAACGTATTTACAATTTAGATTTGCCAACTAAAGTCTCAAAAAGATATGGTTCCAGTAGGCGTTTTAATAATAAGCACAGGAGGAGATAGTGTTATGCTCACCAGGCACTCTCCACAGGTTGGAAAGTCATTATAGTTACCAATCATTGTAGGGTGCAGCCTCTGTACACTACATTTGAGTGTGCTGTGCGGAGATTTTGTAGTGCACATATTAGTGGATAAAATTTACAGTTGAGAATTGGAACAGCAGTAGAACACGGCCGATTCACACTGCGAACACAGCTCGTGTCATGCCGTGAGCTCTTATTAAATGGACACATCTGAGAGTGGTGCTGATTCTCTTTTGTATGTCAAGCAAATTATTATATTTCCCAGAAAGTCATACTATTCCTTTAATTTACTGCAATCAAATTTTGCCAGAAGCCATGGAGCACCAGGAGTTAAACACGACATCAGGAGCAGCAGAAAAATAGTCTTTTACCCTGCTGTGTTTTCATTTCAGCCGCCTGCCAAGAACCACAAAGATTAGGCAAATTAGACCAATAAAGGATTGAAGACTGTCTTTGTTTGAAACACTGTTTTGCATACAAAATGGCACAAAAGCATCATGTTCTTAGTAATTTATTGTTGGCAGACTGTGGAGTGGGAATTGATAGGTAAGGACACATGCAGAGATGGTAAGGAAGATTGAAATCATCAGAGAAGCTAAAGGAGTTATTGGGAAGTTTTTTTTTCCGCTTTGAAATACATAAAATCTAATTACTTCTCATGCTCAGCACCCATTTTACCTCGCAAAGGTATCATGTTTGTTCAGGCCACTCACTGCTCGACTTGAAATCAGGCCATCATTTTCTTGATTTCCACAGGAAATTTGAGGCATTAACTTAGAAATCCTTCTATCTAGTTTTATTATTTTGTTTTTTGATATCCATTGATGTGCTTTCAGCTTTTATTAGACTTCTGTCAGGTGTTGTTTTTTACTACGCTGGCCTTTATTGAAGGTCTGCTAGTATCTGTGATGGTTAAATATGGATCTGCACCTCTGGTCTACTTGCTTTTATTATCTGATGCACTGAAATATTGAATAAAAGTACTGAAAGCACATCCGCAGTTCTAATCGTTGGCATTTATCTGACACTCTTAACCGGAGCCAGTAACTATGTTTTCATCCAAGTATTTTATGCAAATGATGACATATTCAATTAGCACTGCTGAATAGAAACAGCCGAGTTTAAACAGAAAAAAGGAAAATCGTCATCGAAAATGCTTTTATGCTCGTCTTAGTCAGAGAGAGAGTTTTTCATCTAGAAAGAAATTATGCAATAGTGATGGGAATGCATTTGTTGAATAAATTATAACCCTGGGATGTTTGCAACCTAATGTTGTCTGAAAAATATCTCTCCACCGCAGCTTTCCAGAAATGCTTACCCCATCTCTCTAACATATCATACATATAAGGGTAGTCTAATGTGTGTTTGTTTGACCCGTTGTTTTTTATCCAGACGGCTGTGACATTATCTTGTGTGGATAAAAACGTTGAGTCATAGTTTCAGCTCTTTGTCCGTTTCTAATAATATATTAGAAACATGTTTGCACAAATGTATTTTAATCAGACAGTTGAAATGCTGTTTGGCAGATCACTGATGCTCTATTTTAAGTGCGTGTCATCTCCCTCGATGCTCTTGTTCCTGCTTTAATATTGAGCTTGTGGAAGGCCAGGTCCTGTTGTTGGCTCAAAACCAAACTGTCCTCAGCACCGGCCTCCTTTTCTTCCCATCTCAACATGATCACAGCTGACATTTAATCTCTGCACTCTACAAACAAGGCTGGACTCTGTTAATGACGCATGCATATGGATGCACCTTCGCCGACAATCAGCAGGACAAATACAAAAATCCAGCTCGGCTGTCTGGAGGCTCAACTCTGATAAGAGCCCACACACATATATTCCTGTCGTATATCGCACACTGCAGGTATACCCTCTTTATGTCACACACATACATCCAGCCCCGTGTCATGTAAGGATGATCTGTGGATGACAGCTGTAATCTAACTCCGCAGATATATAGGAGGCCTGTTTGTGTATTTGTGTGTGTGTGTGTGCGTTAGTTATATACCTTTGTTATCTATGTGTTGCAGATCACGTGTCCGTGGGTGGCCTGGGTGACAGTTTCTATGAATACCTGCTCAAGGCCTGGCTGATGTCTGACAAGACTGACGAGGAAGGCAAAAAGATGTACTATGATGCCCTGCAGGTATTACACACACACACACACACACACACACACACACACACACTGCTGACAGAACATGAAGAAAAAAGCTCCTCACTAAGAGTTGAGATGACTTTGAGGGTAAAACAGACAAGAATTATTCTTAGCTTCTGTCATAGACTTCTCTAGAGCTGCAACAGTTAGCTGATCAAATAGTCAAGTGATCTCGAACTATTTTGATGATCGATTAATCATTTGAGTCATTTTCAAGCAGAAATGCAGAAATATTGGCTGAGTCCTCCCTCTAATTAGTGAAAAATGGTTCCTCTCCCTGTTTTATATGATAGCAAACTGTTTTGAAACATCACTGAGACTAATTACGAGATTTGAAGATACCACCATGAGCTTTAGGGAATTTTGAAGGGAAAAAAATTAACATTTTTACAAAGATTTTTTTTTTTTTGTTGTTATTTTAGAAACTAATAAATCTCTTGCTGTTTCCTATCTGCTCTGTATAAACACAGCCTGCAGTTCAGCCAAAAAGTCATAGAGTTGTTGATCACAGCTGAGTCACTCATGTTGCTCCGAGGAACACAGAATTGTTGGTAGTTTTTACAGGATCCAAATTAGTTTGAAGAAAAAAGTTGGTGAGTTAAAGACTGTGTTTGTGCGGGTTCTGTCTCTGATAAATTGTTTCTTGATATTTGAAACAGCTGTTTAACATTTTCTAATAACAACTGTTGTTTTATTGTTGCTGAAATTACAGTAAGAATAGCATAAGATGTGTGATACATTTCCAAATGTATCACATCTAATATTTTATTTATATTTATATATTATTATGATTTAAATGTATTAAAAGCTTTTGATTGAGTAGATAGTAAGCTAAAATGAAAGCTAAAAATAAAATGAAGTTATTTCTCGTGCATCGTCTCTTCTACTGTATTGATATCAGAGCTTTAATGCTGTTTGCATATTTTTATAACAGAAATAGTAGAAGCCCATCCAAAAAGAGGAGCTCAAATGTCTACTCTTTTATTTATTAGTTTAATGAGAATAAGCTTTCTTGCTGTGTGTCTGACAAGCAGTACTGAGCACAAAACAAATTAACAAATCAATGAGAATACTAACTTTTAACATACTAAATAAAGCGTATAAAGCTTTAATAAGTTTCTCTTCAGTGTTAGTTCACCAAGTTTTAGAAGTATATTTTTTCCTCTGAAAGCCATAATAGCACTTCTGAAATAGAGATCATTTGACAAAGAACTGATCCTTATGAATTCTAATTTCCAATCTGTTGCTCTTCTTCCACTGAGAAAGTGTTGTAGAGACTGATGTACAATCACGCTGTCATTCACTTTCACTATAAATGTATGTGAAAAACAAGTAAATGTCAAGAAAACTGAGTGCATCGTATATAAAGCCTGTAATTTGAAGCTGTTCTTACTAAACATAGAGGTCTGTTTCCAGATGGTGAACTGCACGGATTTCCTCCACAGGGCTTTGCGTGCCTCTTGCACCCTCTGAGTCATAATAAATGCTTGTTGGATAATAGTGGACAACATACGCGAGGGCAGCTTTAGATATTAAAAAGTGGTGTTTCTTTTTTTCTGTCTGCAGGCAACGTTATAGGAATGCAGATATACTTTAAGCATACCATGTGTTGCTCATAACCTCATGTTATCAGAATAAGGATTCTTCTGTAGATCTTGTTTTATTTCATTTCCTTTTTTTTATTTATTTATTTTTTTTGCTTAAAGTTGCGATTTTGTCTCTCCAGTAATCAAATCTTGCACCAGCCAGATAGTGAGTTTGAGCAGATGGAGGGACAGCACTGCAGACACAACTACATGCACATTTGTATAACAAGACAAAGACAGGGAACAGATGAATCTACAGTAACAGGCGTGCTAAACCCCAAGGATGGAGCACACACGCATGCAGCTAGCCTTCCTCTGTTAACACAAATTGTCAACTTAAGTTGTGGTGAGAAGCGATGGGTCTCAGCTGGGGAAAGCTGATTGTCTGTCTTTCTGCAGCATGAAGGGGGTAAAATACACTGTATTGCATGATGACTAAAATACAGAATTAAACATGTAGGGATACTTTACCCATAATCCTTCATGATCTCTGAGGATTGTAGGCATTCTTGTTTTATTTGTCAAACAGAGCCAAGGGAGGAGAGAAGCAGCAGGATGTGTATCTGAGATACAGCAAGACAATAACACAATAACTTTAGTTCTGAACAATCTGGACTGCATTATAGGCTCAGTACATGAAAATGGGATGGCTAACTTTCCATCCAAGAATATGATCCCATCCAGAGCTGCGACATTTATTCCATCAATCGAGAGTTTCAGGGTCAAGCAATTGTTTTTGTTATTTTTCAACTGAATTTCGTAATCTGGTGTTTATCAGCAAAAGAAATCACAGTCATGTTCACCAGCCATTAATTCATTCAGTTATCTGTAGATATATGCAAAAAAGAAATGCACAAGCAGAAATCATATTTTTAAACTTGTGGTCAACGATATTTTTAATGGCCCATCTTAATATTTATTGGGCAGGGAAGACAATGGTCGATATTTACAACCTAAAATATAACAATTTAACCCTCTGAACCCCAAAATCCAGCAGCAGGCTTGAAATACAAGGTGTCGTTTTCAAAGATCATCAAAGTTACACCATTTATCAGAGCCAGAAACTGGAAAAACAAAAATAATTATTGGATTTCATGATCCAATAATGTGTCTTTAAATGGGTAAGCAGTTGTTCATTCTTTGGACCTTGTTGCTCTTTATAGGGTCCCACTTGATCAGTGAACAGTCTAGTGATTGATCACCCATTAAGGGCTACATTTTCTTAAGCCTGATAACGGAGTGAGAAGGAGGTGCAGAGGTCTAGTTTCATCTCAAGCCACTTTCATTATAATATGCTAAAAGGTTATTATGGACTTTTTGCAGAAAAACTACTGCATTCCCCACCTTCAAGTAAGGTTTGGATGAACATCATCAGGTGTGGTGTGCATCGACTGCCAGAGCTAAAAATCACAGCTAGCACACTGCTAAAACCCCTCTGTGTCTTCCAGGCAATAGAAACCAACCTGATGAGGAAGTCGAGCGGTGGGCTGACCTACATAGCGGAGTGGAAGGTGGGGCTGCTGGAGCATAAGATGGGTCACCTGACCTGTTTTGCAGGTGGCATGATCGCTCTGGGTGCTGATGGGGCGCCCAGTGACAAGACGGGCCACCAGATGGAGCAGGCAGCTGAGATCGCCCGCACCTGTCACGAGTCCTACGCCAGGACCGGTAAATGTCCACGCACAATTTCAAATTCACATTCATGTCTTTGGTGTAGTTTTCAGTTTTGATTGCGAATCATATCTTTGTGTATGGAATGTAGAATTTTTCGATCTAACTATGAATGTATATTCAAGGACTGTAGTTTGTAGTCTTTGTCAGAGTCTGATTTAATACCCACAGTTGTTGCAAGGTTTAAGCATTACATATTTTAAAATACTGACCTACTGAATTCTGTATTGCTTAATCCCAAAAAAAATGCTTTTCAAGTTATTTTTGTCATGCTGTATTTAAATTAGAGACATTTTCTCATCTAAAATAGTCACGTCAGGTTGCTCAGCGCTGTTCATGCTCATCACCCTTTTAATTGGAACACTCAAGTGGTCCCACTCTGATTTAACTCCTCTTATTCTATCCAACTGATGTCATATTTTGATGGAATGCAAGATTCTCTTTGCAATCTTCAATCAAAGAAGTGCATTTTTCTCCCTCATTTAAATCCATCCTCAAGTCATGCTCTGACTCACCGTGTTTTAAATGCAGTTCCAGAGAGAAACATTACCACTAGCGATTGAATAGCATTATTCTTTCGAGTGAACAATGACCTGAAGTTTGTGACACTGCTCTGCACTGCGCCCACATACATAACTTATACTCACATTATGTAAATATATGGATAAATGACAGAAACAGTAAACTCCAAAGAAAGAAAATCCACCACAATGATGATCTTCTGTAAGACGATCTTCTTGGGAGTTTTACTGCCAGTGCACACAGATTACATCATACACTTACGCTACCGTTGTATGTAATTCTGCTGAAAATATGGTTCTTTATCTCTACATTATTTTCTTCCATTGTGTAGCTTTGAAGCTCGGTCCAGAGGCATTTCGTTTCGACGGCGGGGTCGAGGCCATCGCCACTCGCCAGAATGAAAAATATTTCATCCTCCGTCCCGAGGTCATCGAGACCTACATGTACATGTGGAGGTTCACCCACGACCCCAAATACAGAGAGTGGGGCTGGGAGGCTGTTCAGGTAAAATATTTCTTAATCAAAATGAAAACTGCTTCTTGTGTTATTTCATGTAATGAGAGCTCAAGAGTTGGGTTCAAAAGAAAGTCAAGAGATTCTGCCCCAAAGTGAATTAGCTGGCAGTTTTCCACATGTTCTAGAAAACAACAAATGAGAAAGACAACGAACACGGGGTCAATTTATTTAACTCAGTTTTATATTTAGCAAATAATCCGCCCCAAGATACAGCGATATTTTAAGTACATAAAGAGCTTGATTGATGTTGCCAGTCACTGATGGCCTTCTTTATCTTTATCTCTTCCTCTCGTCTGTCTCTATCACCGTCTTTCATTTCAGGCCTTGGAGCAGCATTGTAAAGTAGAAGGAGGCTACAGCGGCGTCAGAGACGTCTACGCTCCGACTCCAAACCACGATGATGTACAGCAGAGCTTCTACTTGGCTGAGACGCTCAAGTAAGACACACAAACCGAGCAGTTCTACACACACAGCCTTCACTTCTGTTCTCTTATGATTGTGTTGTCATTGCACTTTATGGAGGGACTGGGACCCTGCAGCCCCAAACTGACAAGAGATGTCAAGTCTCTCACACACAGACACGCACAAACACAAGTTGTCATTCATTCAGACTAAGCTCCAGAGAGAAGCTTGGGTTACAGGCAAGGTTACTTCGTACACACACTAACACACTGACTCCATATTGAGGATTTTTCTAGATGTACGGTATATTTCAGCTCAGAAATTAACTACTAATGCTGGATTCATAAAATATTAGGTTCAGAATTTGGACAAAGATAGAGGAGCATAATGTAAAATCATTTTTAACCTTCAGTATTACTTAGAATTTGCACATTTCTGCTTGTAGAAACTGCTTTTATTCATGTTTTTGGTATTTTGGGTCATTTTTGTGCCCTCATCAGATAGTACATAGTGGAAATCTGAGTGAAGCGGGGAAGTGAAAAGGCAGCAGAAGACGACTGCAGGCTGTTGTGAACGGTGCAGGTTTCAAAACACAGGCCTTGAGCGTACACACAGCGCGTTTGGGTGAAAAATACTGAATGTTAACAATACTGTTTTTGCTTACAATGTAAATGCCACGGGGTGGATACCACAGTCCTATTCTTCAACAGAATAGATCATAATAACAGGCTGGAGACTTTCTGCTTCTACGGCCTCACTGTTGAATCAGAATGTGTCTTTGAAGGCTTTTGTGCTATACTGATAGATTTTTGAGTAAGATCCATCAACGCTGAACGGGAATTCCCCCCCCCAGAGATGCAATAAGATTCATATTTCTTATATACAGACTCTGCTTGCGAACTTTTTAATGAATTTCCTTTCCTCGATTAAAAACGTGGGCCTACATAGATCTGAAATAGTGGAAATATAGTAGAGAAGACAGAAACTGTGAAAATCACCACATGTCCCAACACGCCACAGGCAGCTACTACTTCTCACTCCCTCTTAATAGGCCCTGATATTTTTACTGTCCTCGTGTGCGAGTCTGAGTTAGTATGTGTTAATGTGTGTGAGAGTGTGAGCGCGCAGCCACAAATGGCTTCTTAAATGTGTTGTCAGCCGCACAGTGAGACGTCTGCTGGCTAATAAGACTTTGTCTCTCCAACTGTGTCCAGGAAGACAGTCTGTTTACAGCATGAGGACAAGTCTCAACTACAGTTTAACCAGCGGGCAAGTGTGTGCTTGTGTCTTTGTGTTTTTTCTGTGGACAAAGGAGGAAATACTGGAAAAAAAAAACTTGCTTGATCATGTTGTTTTGCTGAATGTGGTCGGTATTTCTCACGTGTCAGCAGTGTTAGAGAGGTCAACCCAGGCACAGTGACAGCTGCACAACACTTTCATTTGTTCCTCAAGATTGTTTTTGTTAATTGCAGGTGCTGGCAAAGCGTTTGACTTATTTCAAAAGCTGCAATTTCTTTCTTTTTACTTTGGAAAATTTTATGTAATATCATTATGCACTGAGAGTAGAATTGAGTTTATTAAAATTGAAATTTGTCAGAGAGCAAAATTCAGCTTCTATCGCAGCCGAGTGATTGAACATGATCTAGTTTTTGTCTTCAGTGGACCATTCTGTTTTGATTTATGAATTTTCATTATTTTCAAGTTTGCTAAAGAACAGAAAAATGGAGAGGTTAAAATCAGCTATATAAGACCCAGCAACACAGACAGACAGAATACACTTAAGGCCACACAGGTCTGTATATTATATGAATGCTGTATTTTGGTACAGAGTACAGATGTGATGTTTGCTGTAGTACAGAGAATCAAACATGAGTGTTAAATTGTATTTGGAATGCATTTAATATTTCAAAATTAGATAATTGGGGAGAAAGAATCTGAAGAAGGTCTGCTTTTTAATTACTCTACTCTGAATTTTTAAAACTATTATTCCAATGTCAGGGCTATAAATCTTTTTTTATTCATTTGTGTTTATTTATTTCTTATCAATGGGCAGATTAACCTCTATCACAGTTTTCCAGGGGCCTGAGTAACATTTCAAATTATAATGCCTCGTTTTGTCTAACCACCAACCTTAAAACTCCAAGATATTAAATGTGTGATTGTAGAAGACACCAAATCCTCGAATTTAAACAGCAGCTTTTTTGTATTGTCTTTCTTGGAAAACTACAAGAAAACAGTTACTTGAAATTTAAATTTGCACAAAAGCTAATATCAAATACGTCTATTGAAGGACCAGTGTGTGTGCTGAGATTCTACTCCTTTGCACACTTGCACATAGATAGCTCAGCTGCATGTATAGTGGACGCATAGTTGTTTTAAATTGTGCTACTTTTTGTCCACTCGGAGGACACATTATCATATGTATCATAAGTGCAGTAGACTGGAGTATATGTAGTCTGCACATGCTCACTACTGCCCTCATTGGATAGTAGATGTACAGACACAAATGTTAACCCGGCACATGGAAGTTCGCATTCAGATCCACACAGACTTTTACAGACATAGATAGATAATTAAACTTACATCACTCAGACCGTAATGGCTCCCTGTTGACTTGTATAGCCTCATGGATGCACTGTACATGTTGCTGCATCACTACGCTTGTAATCAATGAAAGTAGCAGCACGAGCCATGACTGGAGAGGTCAACTGATATTGCACAAGCTCCGTGTAAAACTTGTTGTTCCACAGCGCTGTTCTGAATTCAGAAACGGAAGACACAACAATCCCAAGATGCAAGTTTACCATCTTGTTTTGCCTGAACCCTACGATGTACACACAGTGCAGGTGTAGTCAGTAAAACAGTTCCAAGACAATATCAGTGCATTTACAGTGTTACACTGTAGATAGTTTCAGTCCATTGAATGGATTAGAATCCCTTGTGGATGCGCACGTGTGCAGCTGCAAACACCATGCATGCATATAACCCAATTATAATACATGCAAGCCAATCAGTGTCTATGTATTCTGTGCATACACACTACTGCTCTTACAGCACAGTGAACATGGACTGTCAGACACAGACCTTGGAATGCTGACGGACTCTCACAGACTTCAACAGACAATGAAAATTTAAGTCACTTGGACCCTAGCCCTGCACATTCGCAGATGTGGAAAGTATAACACTGACTGTAGTGGCGTTTATGAGAGAGGTTTCAGACTGCAGCTAAAACCCTCATCCCTCCCTTTCAAAGTGTGTAGGAGAACCTAGATTAACCATCAGTTCAGCATCCAAAAGTGAAAGGCCCTCCTCTGTGCCACAGTAGAGACATGGTGATACAGCATCCCTCTGTGGACATGAAGGACTTATTCAAAGCAAGTGAAAACACAATGATTCATAGTTCCAGGTTACAGTTTTATCTACATAGCACCAATTCACTGCATCCTCTAAGTCATCTCTTGGCACTTCACACAGTGACTTGCAGACCACGCAATACTAAATCATAGACAGAAACCCATTAATGAGCTTTGAGCAAGCACCTAGTGACAAATGAAAACATAATTATGAAAACTATATTCAATTAATAGGGCTTCCTAAATCCTGCACACCGGTTTAGCTCGATCATCAGTGGAGCTCACTGATGACCGGTGCTGCTGGATGAATTTGTGATGAAAGAGCAAACCCTCTTTGTTGCTCTTTTTCCTGAGTTTCTTCCAAATTTATGGTCCTCTCTGTTTCCTTTGCCTCCATCTAAATTATATTTGCCACTCCTGCATCCTCCCTCTCCCTCCCCTTGCTCTCGTCCTCCTCTCCTCTTCGGCTTCTTATCATTTTCCCCCCACAGCAGACAGCTGTTGACAGGAAGTCAAGGTTAGCTTAACAGAGCCTGAATGGGGGCGAGGTGCCATCCAATCCAGCTTTTTTATAGGCTGTAAATTTTAACAAGCGTCACCTCTACTCCTGATTACAACACACACACACACAAACTCACAACAGCACACATACACGCTCACTCAGAGTGAGATGTTTGGATTCCTTTGGCAGAACAATTTCTAGAGAAATATTTCAACATTAAAGTGATCTTTTCTTTCCTCTGTTGACCATCAAAAAGTCCCAACATGAAAGCGAGATATGGATATTTTTGTAGACAGAAAATTTAATCTTTCCAGGGAATGTGACACTAAAAGAGGACAATGAAAATGTCTCATTAGCATCCTCTCACATTAAAGGCCCCCCATAGACGAGGGGGAAGAAAAATAACTGACCACCAGTGTGGATACGAACAATAATTACCTCATCAGTCAAGCTGCATCATATCCAAGATTTCAGAAGTGGACCTCAGAGAGAGAAAATATCAATCCCATTTAGCAGCAAACCCATAAGTCTAATCCTCCTAATGTTACTGGGGGTCCTGGCATCACGCAGAGCCACTTCCAGTATTCATCTTCCCACTGCTGCCAAGGACACGGCCATACTTCACACCGCTGTCTGCCTTCAATCACTCGCTGCTTTCTAGCTGTTTGCTGGCAGGCAGAGAAGGACGGGGACTTATTGTGGAGGTTGAAGGCTACCTGGACAACCTCTGCTGAATCATTAGTTTTACTCAGCTGACACATTGTTTTTAGCCTGTCTCCTTCTTTCTCCCTTCAGCACTTCTTTTTTTACCCTTAAAAAACAAATCCTTATAGAAAGCATTTAGTTTTTATTTATTGATTTCTCTTTTTCTTACTCTTCGTGATGCACTCTGATTCCACTGGACCAGCAACTGTCCTAAAACTCTTTATTTGCTTACGTTTGTACCGCTCCTCTGATGGATAATGCTATTTTAGGGCTATTTCATCAGATCTGACAGCACTGGACCGCAAAATTTCATCACTTCAAGTTTCATAAACTGGTGTGAGCCCAAGCCTCCCCCACCCTCCGCTCTCAGTTCCACATCTGTCTCATCACTTTTTTGGCACGACCACCAATAAATATTGCAAAAGCTGAACACAACTGGAAATAAACAAGACATGTTCATGACGAAATGAGGCATGAATTCAAAACATTGGATTTCCCCCACCCGAGATTCAACTGGAGACACTCGCTGCTTGAAAACAGATAATCATATGGAACGTACTGCAGATTTACAATTGTGACTTTATTTTTGATGATTTATAGCAAAATTCAGCTGCGGTTTGACAACAGACCTTAATCCAAAGTCCACTTGAAAGCTTTCCACGGAGCTTTCAAACACATCTGTGGTTGATGTTGAAATCTTAAGATTTTTGTTGAGCAATAAGACTGTGGGCATCTCCAAGCACATCTGTTAGTTTTCCTCATATAGGTGTGGCACTGTTACATGGAGGTAGGATGGACCAAGTGGAAAAATACGCGAGTGGGTGTGGTGATAACAAATAAATGCACCATAACTCATACATCTCTGAATGAATCATGATGATAACGACTCAACAAGCACACTTCTCCGAGAGACAATACTGGAAAATGTGTTCACACTGGTCAGTCACAACATTACAACTTTGGTTGTGTAGCTCCTCCTAGTGCTGCCCAACCAGCTCTGAATTGTCACACCTTGGATACAGAACCTCTGGAGGTGTCCTGTGGTGGAATTGGGACATTGGCAGTAAATCATTCAGGTCCTGTGGGTTCCAGAGTGGAGCCTCAGTGTTTCCGGTGCATCTCTCAAATGCTCAGTCAGATTGTTATCTGGAGACATGGAGGCCTGGTTAATGCCCTGGGCTCTTTGTTGTGTTCCTTGAGTAGTTGTTACAGTATGTCAGTAGATGCAGACCAACATGTTGTTGTGTTGGTATGTTTAAGAGCCAAAACCAATTTTGATGTCAAAATAATGAATAACACAAATGGTAACCCACAACGTTATTGAAATGCTTTGTTAATTTATCTTTTATATATGTTTAATTTAAAGAGAATCTTTAAACACGGGGCTGCAACGGTTAGCACCGTTGTCTCACAGTTAGAAGATCCCCAGTTCACATCCCAGTTAGGACACTCTGGATCTTTATGTGTGGAGTTTGCATGTTCTCCCCGTGCAGCGTGGGTTCTCTCCAGGTTCTCCAGCTTCCTCCTACACAGTTCAAAAACATGTTGAGGTTAACTGGTGATTCTAAATTGTCCGTAGGTGTGAATGTGAGTGTGCTTGGTTGTCTGTCTCTAAGTGTAGCCCTGTGATAGACTGGTGACCTGTCCCCACGACCCTAGTGAGCATTAAGTGGTGTATAGATAATGGATGGATCTTTAAACATTTATCCTCATGCCTGCATTCTTAAAGAAAAAGGTCAGATTGTATTAAGGTCTATAAGAAACTTCGCCTACATCTCACTTGATTTGTTACTTCAGTAAACATTTTTCTAAAGAGTTTATGATGTCAATCACTAGTTTTGAGATTTTCTGAATACAGCACAAAGCTTATTTTGTAAACTAAGCTTCCATGTAGAATAAAGCAGACTATAAAACAGGGGTATTTTTTTTAAGGTGGGGCTACGTTGTGATTGACAGGCTGCTACTACGTGTGAGTAGTCTCCTCTGGTTTCCCAGTCAGATGAACTGCCTGCTTGTTAATCAGGTTTGAAAGACCAACATGATGAAGGCCAATTGCCAAACTCAAGGTTTCAAAACAGCAATCCACAAATCAGTGGATGACATCACAATCCACGTCCATCTTTTATATACAGCCTATGTGTGTTACCATGTCAAAGTAACGTATAATGAATCCAGCAAATGTCAGGAACCAAAGTTTCCCTGACTTTATACTGTGACAAGACAATCAATGATCTACATTTAACCTGTCAGTGATTTTAATCTTGTGGCTGACCAGTGGAGATTCTCTTTGCAGATTTGGGTAATCTGGAGAGAAATTAAGATTGTGGTTATTTACATGTTTGTGTGTGTACAGGTCTTGGAAGTACAAGTGCAAATGTTCTTAAAGTTGTACAAGCAAGTATGAGCAAGTTTAACAGGGAAGATAAAAAATAAAATAAAATTCTGAAGTGTAAAATATAAGTGAGCTTTCAGTACCTCTGTACCGCTTTGCTTTACCGTATTAGCTACTATTAGCATAACAAACCTGAGGCCATGAAGTTGTTCATTTTGACATTTTTACCAGACTTCTACTGGGAGCTTCTGATGTATCAAAATAACTTTTTCTGTGGGATACTGTGTGTGTTAAAGCGTTTCCTTGTTTGTGTCCTCCAGGTATCTCTACCTGCTGTTCTCTGACGACGACCACCTACCGTTCGAACACTGGGTCTTCAACACCGAGGCTCACCCTCTGCCGGTCATTAGGAAGGATAAAACAGACAGACCCAACGACGTGGAGTAGTGGACCTTCCTGCGCTGACAACCACAAACAAGTGCGAGAACCTCTGATCCTGTATATCTGAGCCTCCAGTTGTCTGCCTGAAACTGTTTAGCCACTGGGAGCCTCCAGTGGTTACAGATGCCTCTTGATCGGATTTCACTTTAGATTTTGGATGGGATCAAAACAGCATCCAAGTGTATTGGAGCTGAGTTCTCGCTGTAGATTCCAGTTTGATTCTTTTTGCTTTTGATTTTTAGCTCTGGTTGATTCCAGATGCTGACCTGACACAACACATTCACTGCTGGATAACGTGATAGCTCATCAAAGTGTAATAAATCCTCCCTCCACATGAGTTTAAATCCATAATGTGGTTAATTCTAAGATGATGCAGTGATAATCACACTGGTTTTTCGTGTTCTTGCATTATAACAGTTGTATTTCTGAAGATATCATTTCATCAAAGTGCAGTTTATTTCACTGGTAAGCTTCGTTTCTTGTTTCTGCTCATTCAGAGGGACAATCTGAGCTATCACATGATTCATCAGTGGTTTTGTTGTTAGTAGCTACAGCTCCGTCTGTACTTTTGAGGAGACCTGACAAACATAAAGCAGCCGTCTCCCTGATTTGGATATCATGGACCCCAGTGTTTGGGCACCGAACCCAGAAAGACCTCCGTCTCTCGACTGAGGATCACAAGGCTGACTTAATGAGCTCAGAGACGCTCAGTTCACTTCACATGCGTCGTCTTTTCCTTCTGCTGTACCGCTTCAACATCTGAAAAGGAACCGGTTGTCTTGCACCAACGCTGGTGCCACCACCACTCGATTTCAAAGAGACGCTGGGAGTTCGCTTTTCTAAAAAAAAAAAAAACGTGGTTGTCGCTGTAGGAGTAAAGTAAAGACGCAGCACAACCCGAGCCTCTTTTATAAACCCACAGAACTTTAGACCTCTGCTCCCCCTCATTTTACCTGAACACCTGACTGCTCCTTGTTTCCTTCCTCTGAGTTCGGTGTGACACGTCGACCAGCCACACCAGCTCTCTACCTGCCAGTAACTTCACTTTTCCCCCATGACGTTTACACAAAGCTATCCTCCTGCTTCTGCTTCTGCTTTATCTGTATCTGTCACCTGCTTTTGGATTTATTGGGATTTATTTCTCACATTTGCACCAAGGTTCGACCAGCACAGGCATTTTAAAGCTGATGTCTTTTCTTTTTTTTTTTAACGGGCAGCAAACATTTGTGCTCATTTTCCAAATTCTCATCTGTCTTTTTTTTATAGTCTTTCTCCATTTCCCTCACAGAAATTACACATTTTGCACTCACTGGGACTCACTGATCATGATTAGGGACTTTTGAAAGAAAACTAGAGAATGGACCAAAAAGGCAAAAAATGTAAATTTTACCTCACTTTGGAGGAGCTCTCGAACATATTCTCGTATTGGGCTGTAGCACTGTGTCAGTGATTATTCCTGAGGTGTGCCCAGCATGGTGGGCAGACTGAGCACTGGATATCGAGAGAGTTCAGAACATCCTCCTGGGTAATGATGAATCAAAAAGGTGTGAATGATGGAGAATCTCCTCAGACAGCCTCTCCTCATAACACATAGTTCTTGCAGTGGGAACAGTCCAGATTTTGGGCTGCAGTGGATTTGGGTGGAAAGCATGAATTGGCCTTCCGTCAGCAGATGTTTGCTCAGCTGAAATAAAGCATGGGGATGTGTTGGACTGTGAAATGTCCTGTAATTGTAACCTCTGGAAAGAGCTAGTTAGTGGACCTTGAATAATATTTTTTAAATGATTACATTTTTGGCAAACTATTCCACAAGTCAAGGAGAAACTTTTACATTTAAAAGTTTTCCTTGTTCCCTTCTTTTGTAGTCTGAAAAAGCAATTGTTTGTATAAAAACTGAACTTTAAGACCATCAGACACTGAAAGTTTCCACTAAAGTGCTCACTGGCTAATCAAATTCATCAGCAGGCCCATGTATTGGTCGAACCCTCTTTTTCTCTGTAGTATTGCTTCTTCCTCTTTCCGTCCTCGTAGTCCAGCGTAGAGCAGGCTGTAGATCTTCTCTCCTCTATGAGGAGATGCGGACACTCGACTTTGCTATAATACGTCACCTTCACACACAGAAGAAGCCATACTGATGCTACACAGCTTTACCATTCTGTCATTGAGTTTTGTTCTTTTCATCCTCCATACACACACACACACACACACACACACACACACTCGAGGCTGTGTGACTGTGTTGCTGCTTTTGTTGCCGTTCCGCAATTCCAAGTCGCGTTCACTCGGTTATTTAGTTGAATTTCACGGTAAAGGTTCCTCCTGATGCCACACAGAACCGTAGCCACATTTAATCCAGTTTAGTCTTCGATCTAGTGCCTTCACTGTTGAGAAGGAGGAGGGAGAAGCAGCTCCCGCAAACACAAAAGAGTTTTTAAAATAGTATTGCAGCTTTAAGTAAGTTCCCCTGATGAGGATTATACCAAAACGAGACATGGATTAAAGGATAATTCTACTTTTTAATTTGATATTCAGAGTAACTTTGGTGTGAAGATAGCTCAAGAGTTGGTGGAAACTTTTTGGCTTCGTTGCGATCTGTGGGAGATTAGACCACCAAAAGTCCATGACAGGAGGTCAATATTGAAATAATATATGCTTATACTATTCTTTCTCCTGAGTCCATCATCTGTGGAAACAACAGCTTTCTAAAGATCAGTCTCCTGTTGTTTCCTTGACTACACTGACACCTAGTGGTGAGATATTCCTATTGCAGTCTGCATGAGACCTGGGCTAAATGACTGCTGTCTGAAAAGGCAAAAACATTATGAAATAGTCACTTAAATACATAAATAATTAGGTTTTGGTAAGAAAAAAGTGTTTGGGGGACAATTAGTATATATTTATATTGTATATTAGTCTTTGTCACTCATGTTTTCGGATGTTTTTGTCAAAGTTTTCAGTAATTACAAGACGGTGATATTCTGAGCTCTAAAAACAAAGAGAAATCCTATAACTGAAGAGTAAAAACTGATGCTTTCTTGTTTTGCCAGGTATTCACCACTTTGAGATGGCAGATGGGGAGTCATTAGAGATTCCAGTCAACAACAGCATCACTGTTTGAAGTAGTTTCAATTTATTTACTTCAGAACCAGTGGCTGAACTGAGCGACAGTTTCAACAACTCGTGTTTTTCGCTCAGCAGGCTAAAACACACTTAGCCCAGGTATCTCAAAACAGAACAATAAATCTGAATGAAACATCATTTTCTGGCAAGATGCTGTTTTTCCCCATGTTTTAGGATCGATGCTTTTACTGACTCCCACCCTGCTTAACTGAAAGGACCAACAGATTTTCATCAGATTTTTATGTTCCCACACATTCAGTAGTTTGCTGCTACAGAAAGATGCTAAGAAATTATAGTTTACAATCACAAGATGATTCCTTTGCAAAAAAAAAAAAAAAAAAAATAGAGCTTTGAAAAGAGGACAGAAATAGTTCTTTGTTCCAGTGGTTGTGCTGCAAATAGTATTTTTAGAACCAACTCAGTCCCACATCTAACTGACCACTGCTAAATTCCCAGATTTTATTTACTGTTTTCGAAACCAAATATAACGAGTCCTCCCCATGTTTCTACCAACACTGACATATCATTCAGCAGGACTTCCTGTTCAAACTGAATATAGTGTTGATTTTCTGAGCTGTGACAAATCCTTCCACGTTCTTTATATCACTGTACAGACGACAGTGTCTACGTGTTGAATCTGTTTCGTTTAGTTAGAGTGGCATTTATTATCCATGTGATGATGTATTGTAATGGTTGATTTTGCTGATTGTGTTAATTTATTCCGTAGTAGTGAACCTAGGACTTAGAGGTGTTGGGAGTCGACCCCGAGGTGGAGCTGCAGAGGAGAAAGGCTGGAGCCTGAACAGAAACTGCAGGTTTATCTGCCTGAAAACACAGCGCAGGTCCTGGTTGTTTACAGGTCCTGTGTCTGTAGATTTAAGGTGGTCTTACAGCAGTAGTACGAAGACATATAGATATATATATATATAAATGCTGTATGTGGTACCTTTACATTGGTATTATTAGCAGAAGACGTGTCAGAAAGAGGGCAAAGAAACCACCAGGGAGTCAATCAAACAACCTTATAGGGAGGATAGGAACTGTATGAATGTACCATCCAATGTGAAGTGAAGAATATTTTATATGCATTTTTTGTCTTTGTTTGTTCACTTCAGTGTGCTTTTGTTTTGTTTTTTTGTTTTTTTGGTTTGATTTTTTATCTTCGGAAAGCACAAAAAGTTGAAGCCATGTGTGCAGGCAGAGAGAGTGTAGCAGAGACGGAGAGCCGAAGCCTCTGGAGGCTGAAAGACGCAGCGACAGCGGCCGGTAATGTAGGAAATGATCCAAATCTGCCACATGAGGTGTGTCAGTACGTCGGGGATACACTTTATAGTTTCTTTGCTGGGTTTTCTTTTTTTTTCTGAGGATGTGACACACAAACTTTTTTTTTTTTTTTTTTTCTGAGGATGTGACACACAAACACGGACATGTGGGAATATTTTACAGGATAAAGTGTTCATCTTTCACATCTGATTTGTTCATCGGTGGTGGGAGCTGATAGCTGAAGATTTACAGTATGTACACATGTGGTGAGTTGTTTAAACATTCAGTAGCTCAGTTTGACTGTTGGGAATTAAAAGTACAGATAACAAGAGCTGTATTTTGACAAATTGCAGCGTGACTTGTCCAAAACGTCGTTCTGACCGGTTGAAACTGCTGATCAGAACGATGCAGAACCAGAGATTTGTTTGGTGGAAATTTACATGGCGCTCAAACAGCTTGTGCCGAAGTATGTGTGAAAAGCAGGTCACCTCCACCTCCATTTAAACCAAACTACAGAAATCTAAAATGTCATTTGACTTCAACAAAATTCTAATTCAAGATATCTGTAATTATATTTTGACTGGGGACAATTTCAGCTTGACAAATCACCATTCTGACCAGTTCAAATTCAATTTAAGATATCTGAAAAGGAAGCTGTAGATATCTGAAATTAGAATTACAACAAGTCGTAGTTTACCAGCAGAAATCTGCAACTGAATTATAGATTTCTGCAAAAAAGAGAAACAAACAAATGGTGAAAGTGACGTCATTTGCGCTGGAGGAATGACTCTGTGGATATCTGAACTGTTCTTTTTAACTGGACAGAATTAAACGACTGATATGTGCAACACAAATGCTATTAAATGTTCAGCAGCTCGCCACATACGTAGTGTTTCTGACGGTTTGTGATCACAGCAGCATAACTCTGCTTCACCTATGATCTGATATGTTCATGGCTCTTCTTTTGATGAAAATGTAGAAATCATTTCACCGCATTAGGCCAGAGAAAGTTTGTAATGAAGGAAAGTGTGATTTTTTTATTTTTTTTTTAGATTGTCTAACACAGTGGTTTATTGCAGCAGAGTGTTGGTGTTATTTTGCTGCATCATTGGGTTTAACCAGGTACATTTAAAAAAGATCATGTTGGTAAATGTTAAGATGCAGACTGCGGGGTGTTTGTTTTTTTTTGTTGTTGTTGTTTGAGGTAATCAGTGGTATAAATAGGATCATTAGATAAGTTTACATAGAACGCCTTCGTCTCTGCACACTGTCGGGTTTTTTTTTGGATTTGATCAATGAATTGTTTCATGCAGTCCACATTTCTCATTTGGTCCCCAAAAAGATTCAGTTTGCAGTCATCTAAAAAAGAAAAAAAATATGCACTCAAGTTGGAGAAGTTGCAAGGAGACAACGATTGGAATAATTATTTAAGTAGTAACAGCTGATCAATCTTGTCGATTGATTCCTACATGAGTTGTTTGACCTTCTCATGACCAGCTGTAGAGACACACATACCTTCATTTGAATCAGTTGAAGTATCAACTGAAACAGTGTGTCTGAAAACTCCATGCAGAACTCCATTTAAAAAAACATCTATTTTATGCTACATTGTAGCGTGACGGTACTGATGGGGCCTAGATTTAAATTAAGTCATTTATTCGTTCTGATGATTTTTGACCAGTTAGAGATTGAAACGTTGTAGTAATGTGGGGGTTGTGTTTTTATCTGCAGTAAATGTGATGGTATGAGTAAGGAGTAATTATTGGAAAAATAGTTAATGGACATTTGAATGCTAAGATTTGTTAGTGCAATCTTCAGTCTAAATTAGATTTTTAGTGCATTTTGAGCATTATAAATATGTTAAGATAACTGTGTGCAGACATATTATGGAAGCTTAGATTCTTAGAAACATCAGTCAGGTGATTCAGACTTAAAGGGCTGATCCACTGCATTTTCTCAAGGAGGGAGTCAGATTTTATACGCCCTACATTTGACTAGATTTCTCTCTGTAGGTGCCCTCCTCGATTTTAGAAATGTACGGCTTTGTTTCTCTCATGTGTCACTGATCTGGTCATTTCACTACCTGAACAGGGAGGGATTTCGAATGTCTTTGGTTGTGCATGTGAGCCGGTAAGTCTGCTTTATCTTCACATCGTGTGACATCAGGTTCAGTCTCATATGCAGACTTTATTTTGTTTTCTGTTGTTTTTCATGAAAAGGTTAAATTGTCTTTGGTGATTTTCTGAATATTGTGTTGCGTTCCAATGCCTTTCTATTAGTGAATATTAAAGGAGAATGCCGCCCATTTCAGGAATTCAAAGTGAAGTTGGTCCTTGTGAAAATGCACCACGTCTCCAGACAGAAACTTTGTCGTATATCACACTGACACCATATGTTTTCCTCCTCCAGTGGTAAAGACCACTAAATATTCCTGACCTGTTGTGGGACTCAAATGTTCTGAATTCCTTAAATGGCTGCCATTCTCCTTTAAAAGGGTTTAAATGTGTGAAACCAACCTCAGAAATGTATCTGTACAAAATATTGCTGATAATCATTCCATTGCACATAGTTTACTTTGCATTTATATGCAATATTTTTAATTTTGTGGGGAAATTTGTTTTATTGTGTTAATATTATTATTGAAAAAAATGTAAATATTCCATTCCGGCAAATGAGCCGTTCTACATTTATATAAAAATCTTCTGAGCTTATGGATTAAAATGATATTAATGAGCAGCAGACTTTTTAATAAACTATATTTGTTACACTTCTATTGTGAATAAAAAATCTTTTATTAAGTGGTGTTTTTGGATTGGTGTTGTGTTTTCAACCAGCAGAGCCTTATTTACCAACCGTAGTTATTAAGGTGTTTGATAATAAGCACGCTGATTAGACTTTACATTGATTTTAAAAATTATAATGTAATTACATGTAACAACCTCAACTTGACATTAAGCATTTTCAAAATAAGAGCACAGCATTAATGTATTTTCTGACAAGCTTGTTTCCTTCATTAGCCACAACCCAAAAGTTAGTTGATGCTGAGGTCCATTTACGTCGGAGACCAGAGCTGAGTGTGATGCCACACCTGAGCTGACCGCGATCCAGTACAAGTCGGAACATGACGACGCACACCTCCAGGAAAGCCTTCGTTATAGGTTAGTCATTATTAGAAGTATCTCTGGATAATATCACATTGCACTGTATTTCAAAACCACAGACTGTATATAGAAGATGGACATCGCTTCCAGGTCTGAGAAGTGAAGCTAATGTAGAATGGCTTAAAGCTGTATTCTTTCTAACAGCCAGCAGGGGGCGACTCCTCTGGTTGCATGAAGAAGACAGATTGTATAGAAGTCTATGAGGAAATGAACCTGCTTCTCATCTGATCTGTTACCTCAGTAAACATTTTCCTGATGAGTTTTTATGGACTCACTCATTAGTTTCAAGTCTACTTCAGTACAACATGGTTTTCAGTTGGTAAATTATGGTCCCATTTAAAGTCAAATAGATAATAAAGCAGGGTATGTGTTAGGGTGGGGTTACCTTGTGATTGATAGGCTGCTACTGTGTCACCATGGGCAACATGTTCTCAGGTCTCAGTCAGATTCACCCCTCATTCAGTACATCTTTTTCTAAACTTCAGACTTCATAATCAGCACCACTCCCAACACAATCACTCACATAATGACAGGGAGCCAACTGTCATGTGCAATAAACCCAAGTGCAATTAATTCATGCAAATATTCTTAATTTTATGTTCTTACTATCCTTTTGTTCTTCTGTTGTCCTCATTTATATTCTGTATATAGTGTATATAGCTTCCCTCTTTAATTTATAGTTGTGTTTTCTTGCTTTCCTTACTGTCACTTTGCTGCTGTGATGTTGCAGATTTCCCTTTGTAGGACTAATAAAGGATATTCTATTCTAATATATTCTAAACAGCCATATAACAAGAGCTAAATTCCAAACTCAAGGCTTTAAATCAGCAGTCCACAAACCAAGCGGTGATGTCATGGTCACTACGTCAGTCTCACATATACTGTGTTTGGATGTGACTCAGGCAAAATTCATGTTCACACACAAAGTAATGTATTAAAGCTTTTATATGTTACGTCATGTGCATTCGCATTATATCCTTTCAATGTAATGAAATAGCCTCAAGTAGCGTCAGCTAATGTGGCATTTATTGTTAACTCACCATTCTTGAGTAGAGTGTCCATACATCTACTGTAGCTAATGTGTGATGACTTCACTCGTAGCGCAGTGCTGTCGTCCATGGTCAACACAACCTCCACAAGTGAGCAGTACAAATAATCATAAATATAACAGAGTGGCCAGCGAGCCAAGTCCATCTTCTCAAACAGCTCATTCAGCGTTGACTGTGTTTCAGTAGCTACAGGAGGTAAAGAGGTGACTGCCACACTGTTATGGTAAATAAAACTACCATAGACTGTATACAAGAGATGAACGTAGCTCTGGTTTGTGGACGACCGCTGTGAATCCTCCAGGGTGGAATTTGGCCGAGTTGGTCATTTAAAAGCGATTGTGAGGACTGAGGGATGGATCTGATTGGACAACTCCAGGACACAGTGATCCAGTAGGGACCTGTCAATCACAAGGTAGGCCCGCCTTACCCGAACACATACCCTGCTTTAATCATCTATTATACGCTAAATGGGATGGTAGGTTACAAAATACTATCATGTCGTATTGAAGACGTCTTGAATCTAGCAATTAAGACCATAACCTGATTAGGTAAGTGTTCACTGAACCAACAAATCAGCTGAGATATAGAGTCATTTCCTCATTGACTTATATGCAGTCAGACCTCTTTGTGCAACCAGAGGAGTCGTCCCCTGCTGGTCGTTAGGAAGAATGCAGATTTAAAACACTTACACTACATCCAGCTTTTATTTACACTCTATGAAAATTATTACTTTTTCTGGTTGAACTTTATTGGAAACATCTGGGATAATGTGAATACACAGGTCAATGAATTATGTAACATCGCTTGCGTCTTTCTAAGACATTTTAATGTGGAAATGTTACATGTTTAAATGTCTCCTATATGTGGAAGGAATGACATTTAATGCTGCTAAACAATAACAGCTACTCAATTGAAAAGCTGCCGTAATTCATCTGTGATATTGTATTCGACGTGATAAAGAGCACAAAGAAGCCATTGAAATGTTTGTCGTGTCCTCTGCTTCTCTCTGACTATCTGCCTTTACAGAGAAACAATGAAGATAAGCATCGCGGACTCCGAGGCCACTTAATTTAATTTTTGTTTTTCAAGACTAATTCTGGCTGTCTTATCTCTCCACTGACAGACTCAGAACATTTTTCTTATCAGCCTGAACCACTGGAGTGGGACAAGAGTGAGACAGCAGAAATAAGAAAAGATTATTTGGGACAATTGTTCATCTTTATCCTCTCTACTCTCTATCACAAAGATAAAGACAATGCTGTCCGTCCGCTGAGATCATCCCTTATTGCTTTCAGAGGACTGCTGGCGGTCCAGTCAAAGAGTTTATTCTCGGAGACTTTACTTTTTTGTGAGGTGTTTTATATCCATCTCACAGGGAGCTGCTGCACTGAATGTAAACGGATGATTCACACAACTGGCTGCGGTTTCAGAGGAGAATCTCTCGTAACTGTGATGCATTTATTATAACTTATCGCCATGAATGTCAGCAAGCCTCCTTCAGGATTAGAACAAACAATTACTAACGAGGACACATCGAGACGATCAGGTTGAGATCAACTCAGAGCAAGAAACCAGAATGTAACGTGGCAAAAGTCAATAATGGATTTATTTTATAGGCTAATAAGCAGAAATACTGTTTTATATCACACACAATGAGGCTTTAGTTCACTTTTTTATGATTATTTTTTTAATTAGTTGGGGGATCTAAAATGATTTCTTAACCTTTCAATGTGAAAAATGTACAATAGCGTTTAATCAAGCAAAAGTTACAAAATGATGCAGAAAACACATTCAAGAATGTCCACGTACATAAAGTGTCAAAACTGTACCATAAATATGTTTCGTGCTGTTGTTCATAATGTATAAAGTTTGCATATTTTTATTCCTACAGCAAAATCTTTCTTGTTTTTGCTGAAGACACCAGGAATAGTTTGCAGAACTGAATCCAACTCTATTGTAACCTCAGTGGTAAATGATTCTCTTACTTGCTGCCTTCATTTTTACATCATTCTAGCTTCTTCTTTGTGACAGATGTTGTAAATATTGTTTGATTTAACCTTAATACTGTGTCACTTGTTTTTTTAGCATTACTTTATTTGTGCACCTATGTTGGGTCATCCTGCTCGAGTTTTGTAATGCTGTTGTAACGTGAGGTTTACCTGCTTAAAGACCATCTTCAGTTAATTTTTTTTTTTTTCTTTTTAAACCTTGTTAACATGTCCAAACGCTGTAATATGCTGGAGGACGTCCTGCCAACTGCTAGGGTGGAACTTTCTGTTTCACTGTTCAGTCGTTCCATTACTAATCATCAGGGGCCGTCTGCTCAACCATCTGAATTATTTGAAACTTTTCGAACATAAACTTTTGATTTTTAAAACGCTGTCTGTAATTTAGACATTATTATATCTAGTACTTTCTGATTTTTTTTATTTTTTTTTTAACAGTTGCCCATCGACCCACTTTCCACACATTTTTCACATATTGAAATTTGAGTCTGTTTGAACGACAAAATCTCAGGAACTGTCAAAGATCAAAGCTTGAAATTTCACAGTTTCACTTTTTTTTCTCATCATGCCATTGAATCAGAATCTGTAATATTGGGCAAGTAGTTTATATAATCTGATTATTAGTGAGTTAAAATATGAAATAAAAATGTGGACGTCGTCAGGAAAGTAACATATTTGGCGTCACATTTACAACAAAGTGGATCAAGCAGAAGTCAACTCGTGACATGTAGCTGCATGTGACTTCATAATATAATAATACAAAGCAGTACATATAAAATACTTTTAAAAATAAAATACTTTGTCACAAAAAAGTTTTTAAAAAAATTTCATTAATCTTTCAATACTGATTGAGCAGGTTTGACAAGTTGCGCATCAAAACAAAACTACTGCTTGATAGTCTGATCTCAGTAGAACAGAGTTCTGGAGTTTCGAGATGGTTCTTGGAATGTAATTAATAATAAATTTAACTAAAAATAGCTGGCAAAATATATCTCTAATACATCGGCAGCCTCAGGGCCTCCAGTAATATGAAGGTGTTTCTCCTCCAAACTTTGGGTTTTAGTTTCCATCCATGTGTGTCTAGACTCCAGTAACATGTACTAAGACTGTGAAGGAACCTAGCAGGTGGCCACCAAAGATTAGATCCTTGATGCATCCCGTTGAAAAACAGACAGAAATGTGTTTTTGCACAACATTTGGACATCAAGGTGGAGCTGATCTTCGACCTTATGGATATAAAATAACGTCATTTTATCCTATAAGGCATTTGTGGGACATTATGTCATCATTAGATTGTGAATCCTTGAGTTATGGCTAAAAACATGTTTTGTGAAGTCACAGTGACCTTTGACCTCCAAAATCTAATCAGTATCCCAACAATTCTGTCCACATGACCACTGTTTAATAAAATATCTCCATACACACTAGACAGACTATAGATGTTCTAACAGGCACGCCAAGCCAGTCTGAACTGTGAACGTTTTCAATAAGTAATATTACATCAGTCTCGGAGGCTTTTGTGTGCTGACTCGTGACTGCTCCTGCTAACCAAAGTCGCTGGCCTACATCCACCACTGTTGTTATTGTTTCAGGCACATGAATGTTTCATAAAGCAACAGTGTTCATATGCTAACTGAGGTATGATGTCATCATTTCCCAAACTCTACACGTATATACAGAAATCTTCCTTTTAGAAGGTCTCTGTATGACCTAAAACACTGTCCGGTGTGGCTGATGAGCCCTCAAAGACTGTTTGTTTTGGTTCCTGTAACACCTTGCTGGCCCGACTTAGCAGATCTTGTGGCACAGAACTCTTCACAACCTAAACACAGATCAGACATCAGATCAGTTTTTATTTTCTCTCGACCAGATCTCACCGTATAGCATCTACAGTTAATTGCATTTGACATGTGAGGCATTACACAGCAGGAGCAGCCTCAGGACCTCAGAGAAGCCACTTCTGCATGTTTCAGGGTCACGGCTGAAAAATCAAGTCAAGTCTGTTTTATTTACGGAGCCCAGCATCGCAAGACACAAATTCGCCTCAAGGGGGCTTTACAATCCGTGAAGCATTCAGTCCTCAGAGCTGCAATTCAGACAAGAAAAGTCCCCCAGAAAACATGAACAAATGAGAGAAACCTCAGAGGGAGCAAGTCAAGCACACCGTTCACACAAACTAGAGCTCCTTGTTTTTCATGTTTTTATTCTTCGGCTCGACATCGGCAAAGTCTCAGGAGAGGAAAAACCAGTTCACATCTCTGAGCACCTTTAAATCCCATTTGTTTTTGGTGACGTTTTTCTTTACTTTTACTTTCTGGGTTATGGACTTTGGTTTATGTAATCTCTTCTCTGTCAATGAACCGTACTGCAGTCAGATCTTAAAATAAAGGACCTTCTTAATGAAGGTCTTGCCTCTGTTAAAGTCACGTTGATGCACAAAATGTTCAATTTATTCATCCGTAAGATCAGGAAAATGAACAGTGCAGGGAACAGCCAACCTGAGTACAAGACAGAAGAAATACATGGAACAATGAAAAAGCCTAAATCATCCAAACATGAACAACAGTTATATTTTTCTTTCTTTCACTTAAGCCAAAATATGAAGGTAGTGTTTCTGTACGACACTTTGTATGAATCAACTTTCAACATATTTGTGAGGTTCATGACAACAATCCTTCATTACCTCCATAAATTCCATTATTTTAACAGTATACAGTCTAAATTCACAGAGGCCATGAACACCAAAGAACCAAACATTAAAATTACTGACAGGAAATGTGAATAACATAGATTTTCTCATCACAGTTGCACCTGTCAGTGGGTGGAGTGTATGAGGCAGCAAGTGCACAGTCAGTTCTTGAAGTGAATGTGTTGGACGCAGGAAAAAAATACGCAGGTTAAGGATCTGAGTGACAAGGACTGAATTGTGTTGGAGACTGGGTCAGAGAACCTGCAGACCTCCTGGGGTGTTTCTGGTATGAAGTGATGAGAACCTACCAAAAGTCATCCGAAGAAGAAAGACCAGTGAACCAGCGATGGGTGTCCCAGACGTGATGTCGTGGGGAGTGAAGGCTGGCCGTGTGGTCTGATCCAACAGAAGCTGCTGTAGTCAGACTGTTCAGAACCTTGATGGTGGCTGGTGAACACACAGTATATCACTGGCTGCCACATATGGGACTGTCCATGGTGACCCCTGTCCACCATCGAAGGCTCCTACAGCAGGCATCAGAACTGGACTGGATTAGATTGGGTGTGTGCGTCATTTTCCAGATGCACTATGGGTAAAGGCCAGTCTGTGGAGGCAGCATGATGTTCTGGCCAAAGTTCTGCTGGAAAACTTTGGGTCCCACACTTCCATGAATATCACTTTGACATTTACCTAAAAGTTCTAGCAAACCATGTACATCCCTTGAATGCAACAGTATTCCCTGATGACAGCGGTGTCTTCCAGCAGGATAATACAACCTGCCATGCTACAAACATTGTTTAGGAATGGTTGGAGGAACAAAACAAAGAGTTCAAGGTACTGACTTGGACTCCAAATTCTCCATCTCAGGCCAATCAATCATTTGTAAGACGTGCTGGAAAAACCAGTCCAATCCATGAAGGCCAAACCTCACATCTTCAAAAACTTAAAGGATCTGCGGCTAACGTCTTGGTGTTTGGCACCACAGAGGTCTGAGGAGTCGAGGCCTCAACGGAGCAGAGCCGTTTGGTGGACGATGGGTATCGCGCAGGTGGTTTTAATGTTGCGGCTGATTGTCAGATAGTCCATTTAAGTCTTCCGAGCCACAAATAGTGAGTGTTATTTAGAAGAAAGATGAACACAGTGAGGCTCGTATGTGTGTTGGCAGCTCTGTACGATAAGTCATCCATCATGTGCTCATCCAGCAGAGAGCAGCCTGCCAAACAGCTTCAGGCAGCACAACAACAACAGGATCTCTGGTTTATTATCTAGCAAGACAAACACACAATTGTGGAAATCACTCAAGGTTGTACATCGAACAAGTCTCATTACATACAGTGAGCACAGAGCATCAAAGGGACAACCCCTAACATATGTGGATTGTTTTCACATTAATGCTGTTGATGAATTTAGGTCAAGGTGCGTTAAAGGTTATTTAACATGATATAAAAGACGACAAGGTGTTCAGGGTGAGTTGAGAAGAATGTATGTCCAAAAACCACCAGAGGGCAGCAGAAACCCACCAAAACATGTTGCGTCTTCTCTGCCCAGGAGAGTCTGATCCTGACCACCGCCGCAGGTGTTTTCACTAAAATTCTAATGCTTATCATACATTTTGGGTTTTGGATAATTCATGAGTTGTTTTCGTGATTTTCTGCTCTGTTTAAGCACCAAACACCTTCAATCGGCCTCTCCTCAGACTCTAAAGTGACTCTCCGTAGCCCTCCCTGCATGTACAAAGCCCACCCTCTGGCAACATTACCACTTAGGCCTGATGGTGTCTAAAAGCCCAGGAAAGTCTGGGAAGCTCAGCATCCCATTACTTAAAGCACAAAGGTGGTTTGTCCGGAGAAAGTAAAAGAAGTAACCCCCTGTGGTAGGAGAGGATGAGTCATGCAGAAAGGAAGGAGTGGGTCTGAGCAGCACGCTTTGAAGGCTTTCGGTTTGAAGCATCTTCTATTGCAAATGTGTCATTCACTTTGGAGTCTGTCTCTCTGTGAAATGAGAGGAGATCCAGTGAAAGTTCTAGCTGAATTGCTCATTAACACCGCCATCTGTCTGATCTGTGTGAATTTGTCAGCTTTCGTAGTGTCATGGGAATAGGCAAACATTTTATTTTGAAATTTATGTTCTTGTTGCCTGAGCAAGAGTTGCTTAGACTTTGCACAGATTTCGTTAATGCCATGTGTACAGATGGAAGTAATCAATTAGTCAACATTCCACTCGTTGCTTTAACGAGGTTGATGTTTCGTGCAGTTGTGCTTTATTTGAGTATCTTTTTTTAAAGTGTGATTTACTTCAGTATGTTTACTTTGAAGGACTTTAAAAATAACTCTACTATTTAAATTGTTTTCGTTACACAGTATGTATGGACTGTTTATAAAAGATGGCTGTAGCCTGCAGCTCTGAAAAGTAAAACCAATGAGGAAGTGACTCAAATTTACATTCTTTGTAATGGCCAGCAGGGGGCGCCGCCTCTGATTATATAGAAGTCTATGAGAAAATGACCCGAGTTCTCACTTGATCTGTTACCTCAGTAAACACTTTCCCAACACGTTTATGGTCTCAGTTGGTAGTTTTAAGACTTTCTGAACACAATATGATGTTGAATTTGTAAAATATAATCCCGTTTAGAGTAAAGTAGACAACAAAGCAAAGTGTATCTTAGCGCGGGGCTACCTTGTGATTGATGGATAGTTATTGTATCACGGTGCTCAGTGTCCTGAAGGGTGAGCAGCATTTCACTTCTAATAATTTTAATACTTTTTGGTGGAAGAGTTAAGTTACAGGAGCGAAAATGATTCCTTGTTTTCATTTCTCAACATTTCTATTCTGAATGCGATGACAAAATCCTTCAGCTTGGCTGTTATTTCTGGCATTACAATGTTGCTCAGTGTCTTCCATTAACTAATGAAAAATCAGACTAAATCAAAGTTACATGTGCACTTTCATGTACCATGTTATAAAATTACAATCTGAAAATGGAATGTGATCAATGTATAAAGGCAGCCAAGTACATTTTACGTAGAGTACATCACAAATACGTTTTTTTTTGTTTTTTTGTTTTTTTATTTTTACTAAAGGAGATTTTTACACTGTGCTTGGTTGTCTGTCTCTAAGTGTAGCCCTGTGATAGACTGGTGACCTGTCCAGGGTGTCTCCTGCCTTCACCCTGAGTCAGCTGGGATAGACTCTAGCCCCCCGCGATCCTAATGAGGATTGAGCGGTGTATAGATAATGGATGGATGGATTTTTACACTATTACTTTCACTTGACAACAAAAAAATGATTGCAACGATTACTTCCAGCACTTTCACTCGAGTAAAATAACTGAACAGACACCTCTGACCACATGACTACACCCGGTTTAGTTCATGTTGGGGATTGTTTCTCCATCTCATGTTTCATGTCTTTCTACAGTCATTCTAAAATTGTGGGGTTCTTTCCAGACGCCTGAGGGAGTCCTGTTAGACCTCTGTGGTGGTATTACACTCAGAGCACTGCAGACACAATGTGCACAGTGTTTATTAGATTGCCTGGAGTGTGAAATGCAGAACTTCATATGTAAAGCTCCACAAAAACTCCACAATAGAATGAGGAAGCACTTTCGGCTCATAATAATGCAACCCCACGCTCCTCATTTTACAGAAATTACCAGTGATGACACAAAATGATGATAGGAAGCATCCAAAATCTCAATTTGCTGCTCATTATAGAGTCCTCTACTGATTGTCTGTTAATCAGACACCAGCTTGGTTTGAATAGACTTGGAGAGAGAAACACAGACTGGGACCTTCAGAGACTTTCACACATTGTTCACTGTATACTCAGCATGATTCCTGTCTGTTTAATGTTGCTCTTCTCGCCCTCCCTGTCTGATTCGCCAGCGTCTCGTTCTCAAATCACCTCGTCCTGACTACAGCATCCCCCCTCCTTCCTAATCAACTCACTGTATACATACCAGCCTCTTTTCCCAGATTGTCTCCTCATTTATATTCTGCACGTTGTTGCCTTCCTGCCATCCTCTAACCTGTTCTTGCCTCGCCGTTGCCGCTGGCCTGCAAATAAGCTTCCATTACTTCTCAAAATGAAGCCACTGCTCCTGTCTGTCTGGTGGTCGGGTTGTGGGTCCTCGATTGTGTCGCCTCCTACAAATCGTGACAAATATCTCTGGGTACAGTTTACTGGGTCCATTGTATGTGATGTTGCGAATCAATAAGCAGGAGTGATTTATGACAATGCTGCATTGTGTAACGATTTTTGTCATCATGCTTTTCAGTGTGATGAAGTTTATTGATTTGTCAGATTTCTACCAGAGGCCTGGGAGTTTGAGGGTTCGGTGCTGCATCTTAGCTGCTACCAGCAAAGCACTCCTTCTGAACAGAGACCTCAGGTGTTGGACCTGAAACCTGCTGGAGCCACTCTCCCTTTGTGGACTTCATCTGTTCCATTTTTTTTTTTTTTTTTTCCCCAGCCTCCAATCTTCTCATGCTTCTTCTTCCTGATGGTACTGTCAAACTGGGTTGCTGCATCCATCACAGCTGCCATCTTCTTCTTCCTTGTCAAGCACCATAACGTCAGATTAGGTGGCCAGCAGCTGATTGTCAGTCTGGGACTTTATGTCACACAGGATCTTAGCTCTGCTCATCTGAAACCCTGTCTGATATGTGTGCCACTGAGACATGAAGACGTTTATCCTACAGCTTACTACCTACACCAGTGGTCAAAGAAAGTGCATCACCAAGGAGTTCCACATTTAAAACCCCTTTTTTGCAATGGTTTCTTACCTCATTGCCTACAATGATAAAAAGGAGTAAAAGCAAAAGACAATATTTCATACAAGATGTGTAAGAAAAGTTTCAGGACTGGTGTCATTAAATATATACAGTATGTCACAATAGTTTCACTTAGGGGTGTATTCACTTTTGTTGCCAGCAATTTAGACATTAATGGCTGTATTGAGTTATTTTGATGGGGCAGTAAATTTACACTGTTATACAAGCTGTAAGTAGAGCTAAAGTATACAAGCTAATGTAGTCAGTGTTACTTTACATTGTAGCAAAGTGTCATTTCTTCAGTGTTGTCCAATGAAAAGATATAATAAAATATTTGCAGATTTTCTTTGTGACATACTGTACTTCAAATCCAAACTACAAAATTTTCCCCTTCCAAGTAATCTCCCTGGAGTCTAACACACTTTCCCAGCCTTCTCTGTCGCCGCCATTCACTCCTGGAAGGATTCTTCCAGGATCCTCCTCAGCTCCATCGTCACAGCCATCTTGATGTCGTCCACGTCTTCAAAGCTGGTCCCCTTGATGACCCCCCTGAACTTGGGGAAGAGGAAAAAATCCCACAGAGCCAGGTGGGGTGAGTAGGGAGGTTGATCCAGCACGATGATGTTCTTCTCAGCCAGGAACTGTGGGATGCTCAGGGCATTGTGAGCAGGAGCATTGTCATGGTGAAGCAGCCACGACTTGTCCTGCCACAACTCTCGCCTCTTCTGAACGAAGCAAACACCACAGAATCTCTTTGTAGATCGTCTGAAGGGGAAAACTTGTAGTTTGTAGTTTGTAGTTTGGGTTTGAAATGTATATTTTGCGACACCAGTCCTGGAACTTTTCTGACACACCTCGTAAGATGATAGCACGGATCCAATGAATGTCTTGCAGATGTTCTAAAAGATTCCAAAATGAAATCTGGCAGCTAGGCATCGACCAACTGTCAGATTTAATGTCTGGCATATTTCAGATCAATATTTCCCTTTTTTATATTAGTTCTGAATAAATTAATTTAAGAATGTTTTTCTTTGGCTCTGATGCAGCCTCATCTATCTGTAATCATCAGTCTGTGTCCTCTGAGGACCAACGTCCTGCCCACAGCTCTACCTGACTGCCTACACTTCACAAGTACACCAACAGTAGAGGGTAAACGCTGAAAGTAAACAAAAGCATTTCAATAAAGTTTTGTGTTGGAGTTAGTTCGACATATTGGTTATGGCTCTCTGTGATTACTGATAATCACTGATCCCTAATCAGAATTATTTAGTGGAACACAAAATGGAAGGTTCACCCGGTGGCATCCTGGCACAACAAAGAACGACTCTAGCAGAACATGTTCACATCGCTGAGAGGAAAGGCTGATACAGTTTAGATCACTGCCTGTGTGTGTGTCTATCTGATCTGAAGAAAATATTGTCAACTCTCCCATACTTGTTCTGCGGTATGAAGCTCTTCTTTCAGTGTACGTGCTTACTCTGACTGACCACTCGTAGGCTTGTTTAACGCCAGCTTCTTCCTCTATCTGCCGATGATGGATCTCACAGAGGGTTTGGTCGTCTGTGATCTTTTGTCTTTAGCTGGGTGATGCAGTGTTTGTATTCCCAGAGCTGACATCGCAGACGGGGAGCGTCCAGTAAAGGTCCCCAGGTTTTAATCCAGATGTCACCCTGATGTACAAGCTGAGAGGTGAGCTGCTGGAACCACACACACACATGGACGCTACTGTGACACCCTCTGCTGTTACAGAGATACGCAACCAGAGGGACCAAGTTTGAATGCTTTACCACCACAGTGTCAAACACATGCAGATATCAACCCAGTGAACTCAGTCTTAGATGGGTCAGACAGCAACTGTTTGAATGAAACACAACCTTTTACTGATTCTACTTTGTATGGACAACCAGTGCAGCATTAATCACCCCAACAATAAATACAGATCCAGTACTTAATATAAAAATATATATATATATTGACAAAATATGTTGGCAACAAAACAAAGGAAAACTAATAGCAGCCTGTGTGTTATTCATCTGGGAGTGAGCAATGGTTGTGTATGTAACTGTTGAATAATCTTGTTTGCACTGTTGTCTGAAAGTGACAAGTTGATGCAGTGTCTCAGATTTGTTTAATTAATGACATAATGTTTGCTGGGAAGCATGTCATTAATCCAGACATCAGCATCAATAGCTATTAATATGACAAAGCAGTGACTCAGGTCAGCCGTAGAGAAGCCTTCTATTTGTCATTACAGCTGAGAGCATAATGCGCACGTTAAGGGCCATTTAAAGGAATTAAAAATCCCTTTGAACATTTTCTTTTACTGCTGAAGAAATTATACTATCAAAACAGTTTTCCAGAACAGCTGCAGGAGGAAGTTAAACTTACAACCTTGTGGCACAAAGGGAACGTTATGAACAGCGGTGATGTATGGGGGTCAGATGTCACTGGTTACCTTGACATGCACTTATATTATTCTAACATTGACAGTGAAATTATTCTGATGGATTTATGTCCACGTAATATAAATGCAGCAATACACCAAAGTATTAAATATAAGTCCACAAGTGATGCTGTCCTTCATGGCTGTCTGATGAAAACAATGGATTTTTTTTCACTAAAGGATTATGTGTTCATTAAAGGTGGAGTCTGCAGTTATGGAGAGAAAATGTTGATGTTTATCTCGTGAACATATTTAGGTGTGTAAGATTTACTGCACCCAAGTTAACCACATGTCCCCAAACACAATCTAGACTTCAGCCTTCTACAGAAAGGTGGTACACAACAGTCTCCAATTTGTTTCCATCTGCTTCCACATGAGGTCACATTAGATTGCGCTCTGCTCCCTCTGACATGACAACCTTTATAACATCCTGTAGAGCTTCGATCTTGTCGTGTGTGCCTGTCAATAGAAGACAGTTGGGAGGTAAGAGAGATGAGAGATTTCCCTGCGCTAAGGCAAACACCATCTTGATTCCTTTTGTTGTCCAACATTATTCACCATGAGCCAAGCACCTGCAGGCCGGCAGTTGATTCACCAGTCAGGGGCTGGAACCTGCACGCTGCCATTTGCTTACTACTGACACTGACACCTGGAGAACATTAGCTGCTCCATATGAAGAGAAAACACAGAAGGATCAGACAGAAAACGACATAACAGTGGACATGATGGGATGAATGGAGGACTTTCCCTCAGACTGGTGGGACTCAAACTCAGTTTGAAGTCATGAGTGAGTGTTGACTTTTATTTGGACTATTCTGTGAGTTTGGCTCTTTTATCTTCTTTTGCCTTTTTACGTTTGCTGCCTACTGCAGCTTTAAAACAACACATTTATAAAGAGTTGGCAGCAATGATTGATGAATGCAGGTTTTGGTCTCTGTGAGCAAGATGGTACCAAATCTGGAAACTCCACCTAAGCTGAGGACTCAGAGGCCGACTGCTTAGATCACTTCCCATATGCAGCCCTGAGCTGTGCATTCACAGCTCAATACGCAGCTGGACAGACCATTTGCTGCATGTCATTCCTCTGCTCGCTTCTCTACATTTTCTGCCTCTCTCCACTGTCTCTTTTAAATGTGCTCCCAGAAAAAAAACCTTTAAAAAAAAGAGACTCAGCTGAGCTGTTCTCAGCTGTTGTTTGCCAAAAAGTACAGCAAGTGACTTACTCTAAATCCACAAATAGATGTTGTCACAGTTCTGTGTGTGTGTGGTCATGAAGCACCACAAGTATTCCTTTAATATCCCATCGTTCCATCTCCTTCACGCGTCCCTTTCAGTTCCATCTTTCCCTTCATGTATTTTCATGTACTCTCCTCTTCCGTCTCACCCCTTTCTCCTTCCCTCTCCTCCCTCCACTTTCCTGTTTTACCTTTTGTTTCACCTCCCGTTCTTTCATCTACCTGCAGAACAACGCAGGACTCAGATTAGAACAAGAGGTAAAGAATGAAGCTTTAAATAGTAAACAACTTTGATTCGGCAGCAGGAGATTACAGAACAGGAGAGGACACAACCGCAGCGTCTGAAAATTCCCTGGTTCCAG
>NW_007578328.1:37084-38632 GCF_000690725.1 Stegastes partitus
GTGTGTGTGTGTGTGTGTGTGTGTGTGTGTGTGTGTGTCTGTCGAGACAGAGGAGGCCTGAGAGTAAATCTGCTGAGCCACAATAACCCTGAAGGAGGAACTGTTTTTCTGTCTGGTGCTCATATTTTATTGAACAACGGAGACAAGATAGACTTTGGGGTTTTTCTCATTCTTTGGCCTTTTACATCCTTATTTTAATACTCTTATTGAAAAAAGTTTGGGACTTTATTGTAAACAATGTGATGGATGAGTCTATACAGCATTTCTATTGTGTTGTATACGGACTAATATTCGTGCTGCAACTGTGTCCGAATTTAATCCTGTCACAGACGTAAGAATGGATAAAGCATTAGGTCAGGATTGTATTCCCTGTCGACATTTTATCACAGAAAATGCTGTTGTTTCAATGCAGCTGTGCTGTTGTCCCCACACATCCTGAGCTCCATTTTCTGTAATCTCATCAGTTCAGCATTCAAATCTCAAACTTAGTTAAAAAAGTTTTTCCACGTACAAGGTGTGTCAGAAAAGTTCCAGGACTGGTGTCATAAAAGATATATTTCAAAGTCTAGCACACTTTCCCAGCCTTCTCTGCCACCCTGCCATTCACTCCTGGAAGGATTCTTCCAGGATCCTCTTCAGCTCCATCATCACAGCCATCTTGATGTCGTCCACGTCTTCAAAGCGGGTCCCCTTGATGACCCCCTTGAACTTGGGAAAGAGGAAAAAATCCCACAGAGCCAGGTGGGGTGAGTAGGGAGGTTGCTCCAGCACGGCGATGATCTTCTCAGCCAGGAACTGTGGGATGCTCAGGGCATTGTGAGCAGGTTGTCATGGTGAAGCAGCCACGACTTGTCCTGCCACAACTCTCACCTCTTCTGAACGAAGCAAACACCACAGGATCTCTTTGTAAATGTGATTGTCTGAAGGGGAAAACTTGTAGTTTGCAGTTTGGGTTTGATATGTATCTTTTGTGACACCAGTCCTGGAACTTTTCTGACACACCTCGTACTGTAGTGAACAAGCCAGCCTTTACGGCAGGTGAAACGCAAAAGAGCAAATAAAAGGCAAACACAAAGGAGCTGAACTCCCAGTCTTTCCAGCCAGCAGCAAACCTGTCTGGTTAATTTTAGAAATGGCAATAAACCATCCAAAATACCAGTATGGTCTGTGAGGACTGATATTAAAGATGCATGGGTGCAGGAAAGGAAACGGTGAATTTACTGTCCGGTAGCCAGATACAGATTCACAGAGCAGAGAGAGGAGTGAGGATTGAATGTTTAAGTACTAAGAGGGGCATGCTTCTGTGAAAATGTAATGTGTTGTTCTGATTTTTGATATATCGGGTTTTACTACCACTTGACAAAACCCTGTATGACTCTACATTGTTGTTTTTCTATTTCATCTCATGGCTACATGTACCATGGGACTATGTTTAACCCAGGTCCTGCTCTGCACAACAACATGAATCCGGGTGCATCTGAAATTACACCATAAAGTAACAATCAGTTTCCAAAAACAAAAAAACAAAATTCCGCCTATGTAAATACA
>NW_007578328.1:39566-59873 GCF_000690725.1 Stegastes partitus
GCTGGGTGACATCACAGTAGTTACATCTATCCTTTAAATACAATCCATGGTCTAATATCCATGTTGTTGCTGCTATATTTGGTAATTAGACTTTTCTATTTTTTTAAAAGATGATTTGTGACTGAGCTACTGCATACATGAAATAATGACAGACAGTGTATGAATGGTCAAGGCCTGGGTGTGGTCAGATTATGTTGGAACCAAGCTGGTGTAATTGAATTTCGTTTATCAATCAGAATGGCACTGGTACCCTTAAATTATGGTCCCCAGAGGAATCTGCTAAATCCTACAAACCTTTGACAGAAAAGAGCCCACCAGGACATAAAACTGGCAACATGAGCAATACTACTGTTCTGTACACCGCTGTATAGATCAGTTAGGATGATATTTAGACCCTCCTGCAGTTGCTCATTGACGAAGTTTGCTCAGCACCAATATTAGGCACTAAACTTGAGCTGGCCTGAGTAACTTCTGTCTGAAGTCTTTTTAGCAGTTTTGCTGCTGGTAACTTTTCTGTTGTCTCTGTGATCTGCCCTGGTGACTTCAGCTGTAGAGACTGTGTTACTGCCGGCGTTCAACTCCGGCCTCCCCACTGCTTCTGAATACTGATACGGGGACAATTAGCAAACATCAGTAGACACAAGTAGTCCAGCCGTGGTTGGAGTCATCCAAGTGTAGCTGTGCAGACTAACACGACTGAGCAGACTATTTTGATCACCGTTTACTGCTACGACTTCACAATTACAGTTTCAAAATATCAATACTGTGTTCAAGATATACTCTGGAAAGTGTAATACCTATTAAAAGTTTGAATATGTGCGGCTGCAGCTTAAAACATTTAACAGTGTTCTCGGCTGTGTGTATTTCTGTGTGTTTTCTCAGTTCCATGGGCAGATCTTTTTAGAACATGATCCATTTCAGAGCTTATTCGTTACATAACTATTATTATTGAGTCTAGTATATTGTGGCAAACTCAGTGAAGCGTAGAGATTATAAAGCCTGACAGTGATTATGTGATATTCAGTAAAGTACCAGTGCATCAGTAAATGAAGTCGCACTTCTGTGTTTTCTATATACAGCTGCTGTAATATCACCATGTGGAACATACTTCCAAGTTAAGTAATGTTGTTCGTATCTATTTTAGTGTTTTTGGAGAAAGAACAGCAGTTGTTATTCTTCTAATACCTGAAAGTTGAGACTGTTTTCCAGCATTCCTGCCGAGTGTCTTGACAAAATACATATTTCAGTAAACATGATGTAAATTATAAATCATCTATACACCGCTTAATCCTCACTAGGGTCACGGGGGGCTGGAGTCTATCCCAGCTGACTCAGGGTGAAGGCAGGGGACACCCTGGACAGGTCACCAGTCTATCACAGGGCTGCACTTAGAGACAGACAACCAAGCACACTCACATTCACACCTACGGACAATTTAGAATCACCAATTAACCTCAGTATGTTTTTGGACTTGTGGGAGGAAGCCGGAGAACCCGGAGAGAACCCACACTGCACGGGGAGAACATGCAAACTCCACACAGAAAGATCCCGGTGCCCCCACCGGGACGTGAACCGGCGACCTTCTTGCTGCGAGGCAACAGTGCTACCAACTGCACCACCTTGCAGCCCTTTGACTCAAACAGTTTGCCATTAATGTTACAAAAACTAGACTTTGTGAGGTTTTCCTCACAAATAATGAAATTGTTTCAGTGTGATATCCTGTGAATATTTAGCTCACCTTCCTTTGATGTAATAATTCGTCTTTGTAGAAGTTCTCCCCTACAAATTCAGTGATGCACACGTAGAGTCACAGATAATAATAGCACAACACTTACATCATCAGCCCACGTCCACACAGTCACTTGATAATAGTGCTATTGAATGAAAATGCATCTGCCAAAGACTGAGAGGAACAGAACAGACACACACTGTTCTCAGCTTTTGTTGAGAAATGTGTCTATTTCACTCTAACTGAAACAAACAGTAGTATGATATGCTGCGGACAACCTGCGCGTTACCATCCTAAGCCAAGGAAGAGGACAGAAACACAAACTAGGGTGTTTCAAAATAATTAAATATGCAGCTGAGATGGGAACAAGCATAGAAATCCCGACCTGTCAAAGTGTGTAGCAGACAGGGGACAAGACTCTGGTTTACCTACATGTCCCGTGGAACAAGTCATCTGCACAAATATCATGGTTATCTGCTAAAATTCTAGTGTTTACATTAGACTTGGGGACCATGACGTCATACCCTGACTGTTCATGAGAAGTCACTCTGCAGGATATTCCAGTGTCCTCTGTAGATGTAAATGTTGGTGAAAGAAACAGTTCAACATTTTGTGGGATTTCTTGCCAAGAATTACATAAGAGAGTGAACACCGCTCATGAACGTACAGTAAATACCAAACTACAGCCATCAGCCGGTCAGATTAACTTAGACCAAGGACTTGAAACAGGATAGAAACATGTGGAACCAAGCAGCAGTTCTAATTAAATCCCATAGTTTAATCATAGCAACTGGACTTGCTTGAGTTTCTTGAAGATGTTACACCTCTCATCCAAGAGGCTTCATCAGTTCTTGGATGAGAGGTGAAACGTCTTCAAGAAACTCAAGCAAGTCCGATTAAACTAGGAGAATAACCATGACCTCGGTGACTGAGAATCTTCACAGACATCTTCTAATTAAATCATTAACTATTTAGCACTTGGCAAGTTCAGATTTTTGTAGGGTTTCGTGCTGGACTACTTGTTGCAGGGAAGCAGTGAAGCTGCTAGAATGTTCGAGGAAGTTACTGGGCTCCATGAAGAAAAAGTCAGACAACCACAAATACTGAGCTTTAGAGTCCAGTTGCAAGCTAAGCCAACAGTCCACCGGCTTCACCGTCACGTTAAGGATACAGACACGAGTGGTGCCGACTTTTTCATGCCGCCTTCAGGAAGACAATATAGATAAAAAGAAAATACTAGCTTTAGTTATGTCTTAGCAGCATTTGAAGCGTCTCTGATAGCTCAGAGTCCTTTGACCTTTCTCAGTTGTTCCTTGCAGCCTCCCAACCAGAGACTGCTTCGTTGGGCCTTTTCTCTTACTGCCTGGACATCTGCCACTTCAAGGGGCAAGACAGTGTTGTGGCTGATGCATTCTCTCAGTCTCATTAGTAAGGCTTCTATGTATTATTTTATTCTCTAGTGTTCTCTAGGTCTTCTTCTTTCCTCTTAAATCAGCTTTAACGATCCATTTGTTGGGGTGGAGGGGGGATTAGTGTTGGCTGTTCGGGACACCAGTGGTGAGATGTTTCTCATACTATACTTTGTTTTCTATTTAGTTTATTAAGCGCTAAGTAGGGCTACAAATAGAGAATAGATACTAGAGAAAACACTGATTGGCTGTTTAGGGGCCAGGGAGCCTTGATCTTGTACTTTTCTCTTGCAGGTCTCTGGCGGGGTGGAGCTTTCTATCATTCAACCTGGTGCACCTGGAGGCCAGTGTGCCTGGATTATATCAGGTTTTCTGGTCATGTCAATAATATATAATGATCTGTGTGTGTGTGCCTGACTGAGCAGAAGAACAAGCCATCTAATGACGAAGCAGCTAAAAACTGAGTGACTTCTGCAGTTATTGTGCACAGCAGTGTGTTCTGGCACCTGGGAATAGCTCAGAGGCAGTGTTTGATCTGTAAATTCAATACAATACACCAAAGCACAGAGAATATTAAATTATTTGTTCAAGCTCTCCAACCATCTCGGTGGTGATGAAGGAGAGCATCCTTTTGTGCATTTAAAAGAAAGAGAGGTAAGAAAGAGTTCTGAAGCAACAAAAGTATTTTCAGCAGATTTGCAGGACTCATCAGCTGTGGCTTGAGAGCAACTGTCAGTAATGTTACTGTGCTTGTTAAATTAATGAGTGTCTTTGACGACTTTTTGTCCATTTTTTTGTCCTCTGCACCTCAGGAGATCTCCTGCTGTTCCTTCATTCCAGCCTGCACCGACACCTCAAACTTACAAAACTGGTCCTGCAGTGACTTCATATCAGCAGCAGTTCTAACAGGTGAACAACAGTCAGTAGGTCCACGTCTGTGCAGCACAGCGTTCCAAGATATATTCATAAGTGAATAACAAGCCTACTTATGAACGCAGATACCAGTCACCAAGTCTGTACCTTCATGTTGAAAGCACAACTTGTCTTGTCTTGTCAGCATATGTATGTGGCACTTTGGAAAGAAGTCACTAAATATCACGCCAATGTTAACTACAGTGTCCCTTTTATTCAAGTTCTGCCACCTGTGATTTTCTGCCACCTATATTGACAAAAATAGAACATAACATTGCATTGCAGATGTGGAAATATAGTCACATGGCTCTAATATTAGGTTAATTTTGAGCATTCTATGCATCTGATGACCATAAATAACAACCAACAGCTTAAGTAAAAATACATATATTAAACTAATTTAGTACAACAGATGTGTGGAGCAGTAGAAAGTTGAACTTTACTAAGCAGAGGTGTAATCACTCACTCTAAATGTACCTGTGCACACCTATAAATACACTCAAAAAGAGGAATAACTGATAAAGACTTCACTCTTAAGAGTTAAAATAGTTTTTAAAAAACTCATTAAAGGACCGTAGAACCTCCAAGAAGAAAATGCTGCATTTGTAAAAAACTAACTAGAAGCTTTTTAGCTGCTCTGTAGTTGCATATTAAAGTCGGGGAAGGCACAACTTCTAAGCTGTAAATAATGGATAAATGGTAAAGTCGTCTGCTCTTTGCCAACAGTGTGAATGCAGCTAAGGAGCAAGACTAGATGTGGATTTACTCCACAGCCTGCTCCATAAGCTGGCAGGGGAGCAGAGGGATGACAGCGGTGACACAGTGCCTTTGAATACATTTCCATACACATGCACCAGCACACACACACCTGCTGAATCCCTAAACAGGCCATACATGCATATGCATGCTTGTTTGGCATTGTGTGTTGTCGAGGGAACTGTCAGCGAAGTTCCTCTTGGGACGCCTCAGTGGAGAGAGAGAACAAAAGGTGAAGAGTAAAACAGGTAAGAAACAAAGGCCCCACTTTTAGTCCCGCATTAGCGAAAATTGGTTTCCTTTATCAATTATTTATCATTTTTAACACATTATTCAGCATATTTAATTTTACCTTTAGGGATATGACCATACAATTAAATAATTGAAGACTGATTACTATTGGAAGCTCTTAACATGAGGTAATTTTATTACAAAGAGTGAAAAGATATTTGGGGCGCCGCTATAGCTCACCTGATTGAGCTGGCATCCCATGTGCAGGGCTACAGTCCCAATGTGGAAGTCATGAGTTCGAATCCCGCTCATGACCCTTTCCCACATGTCCTCCCCCCATTCTTCTCTCCTACTTTCCTGTTTCTCTCTCTGACTACACTATCCAATAAAGGCACAAAGGCCAAAAAAACAACTTAAAAAAAAAAAAAAAAAAAAAGAGTGAAAAGATATGCCGATAAGTAAATTGATCCAAGTTTGTTTATGTTCACGCGCACCTGCTGCAACCAGGAGCTAATCTCAGAAAGTTTAGTAGCAACTTTCCACTTGTGGGCCATTTTAGGTCAGCTTGAACGCCTTTCAGGGTTTTTGGGTTTTTTTGGAGAAGAAAAGTACCAATTCTGGGGTAGATACTTCTGACCTGCTCTGAAAAGCTGCTGTTTCAATGTTTGTTAAATGGTTTAACTTGGAGAGGACAACAAGTGTAATTTTCTCTGCCCTCTCGAGTCCCTTTTTGTAAACTAGTCTCTTCCTCACAAACTAATGAAAAATTAACCAGCTAACATGACAAACCTCCGAAGTTCTGTATGTGTTCATAGCCCCATAGTTAGTAACTGTTCTTAGGAAATGTACTATCTCAGTCTCCATGTTTCTATCCCAAAATCTGCCTCTAAATATTGGGTTAATAGCTTTTATTTAGCAAGATTCCCACTTTTCAGAGTATTTCCACTAGAAAGCAGTATTTAAACCACCACAAGAGATTGGAAATATCCACAGAAAGCCAGACTAAATAAGTTGAGGTGAATTGTACCAACTGGCCAATATCAGATTTTTCACAAAAAAAAGGGCAAATATCACCTTGCAACCATTCTGTTTCCACTTTGTGCTGCGCAGGAACGTAAAGCCTGTTACAGGTGTGTTTGTACCTTGTGAACTACGGCTGCTGCTGCTGCTGTGATGTGATCTAATACCGTGTTTCCTGTGTAAAAATGTGCTCACACGATCTCCTTCTATGGAGTTATGCAATTATGTTTCAATTTGATCGTTTGCCCTCCAGTGTTAACGCTGCACACTGTATATTTCAGCGAGCAAAGAGAGATTAGATTGTTGTGGTTATTATGTTGTCAACTTTATTACTTTTTGGGTGAGCCATCGGGCTCTCCTAATTGGATTGTGGTAGTCTGTATTCCCTCGACAGGAGGAAGCTCAAACCTATAAAATATTCCAATTATTGAGCTTGAAGAAGTGAAGCGGAATGTGTGCCTCAATTTTATATCGTCTAAAAATAGAAACACAGATGGATGACAAACAAGTGTGTGCATGCATGTGTGTGTGTGTGTGTGTGTGTGTGTGTGTGTGTATGCCCATGTGTTTGCAGTTACAGAATCAATCCCCAGAACACAATGGGGAACAATAGAGAGCAGTCCATCATTTTGTTGCACCAGATGCAGACCGTATTCCCACAGCTCGCCCCATTTTCTCTTTCCCCTAAAATACCAGCACACCTCCCGTATTTCTTTTCCCATAGTCATCCTTAATGTGTGTCACAAATACAAACACAATACTCCGAATGTGCCCACACGTAAGCACCCATAATACATCTTCATTAGCCTGGCTTTGCTCAGTCATGTTGCGATCGATTAGAAAGCTGATCTTCAGAGCCAGGTTCAGTCAGCTAAGGCTGAGTCAGCATGTCCCTCTTCATTCTTCATTAAAGGGGTCATATTGTAGCCCCTTTTAAAAAGTAAATGTAAGTGTCACATGTGCCCACAATGTGTACTTTAAGTTTCAGCTCAAAATTCCACACAGATCATTTCTTCTGCCATGCCTATAATACCCCTGGTTTTAGTCCTGTTCCAGTTGGGCTGTTTCAGTGCTTTAAATCAAACTGAGCTGCTGCTGCCTGCAGCCCTTTTAGTAACAGGGCCACAGGCACACCTCACTGCATTTATCCTCTTCTCTTCTCATTTGTCAGTGTGTACATCCTTGATTCCTTTCCTCACCTCCTCTCCCCATGTCTTATTCCCTTGCACCTCAAATCCAAGTGAGTTAGAGATCATGTCTGTTGTTTTGCTGTCGTCTGCTGCTGTGCTGTGATGATCTCTGTCAGATGAGCAGAACAGTGTTCACGATGACTTTGACGATGAATTTTATTTACCTTTAATTCAATTCACAAATAGGCAGAATGTGATGAGAATGTACAGATTTCATACTTTATTTTTTGTTTTGCCACACACATTGTGATGTACAGCGTGCCACACAAAAGAGAACTATAGAGACAAAGAGTGGCATATTATGACAGAGATACTAAAGATATTTTAAAGACACTCTAAGCCACATTAGTCAGTCCTGCTCTCGTCGTGGTTTGTATATTCCAGCTGTGTGTCACGCCTCTTCTATGTCACAAGTGTGGAGAAGACTTCTGCAAAGTACACATCTAGGATACACCAATGCATCCTCCTTTATGTCTTCTGGCAAGTCTCCTCTCTCCTCTCTCCTCTCTCCTCTCTCCTCAAGATACATTTTAGGAATTGAGACATCCGTCACGATGGCACTCCGAGATTGATTTTCAGGTCACGGGCAAAAGGATGGAGGACAGATTAGATGTGGACACTCAAAACAGTGAAATTAGATGAGCCTTCAGTTTGTATATCTTGGGTTCCTTTCCTCCCTCCTCTCCTTCTGTCTCTTATATATATATATATATATGTAAAAAAAAAGTTTCCATACACTTAAAGGACCATGCATATCATGGCAGTCTCGAGTTTTCAATTATTCCTGTAACTCTCAATTTTCTATGATGGATTCATTGCAGCACATGCATCTTGTCACGAGAAAACAATCATGCCTTTTAATTCTTTAGGAAATATGACAAAATGTGCTGGGTAAAAAAATATGCTAATATTTGGTTAAATGTTGTTTGGCCATTTTCACTGCAGCTAGGGCTTTCTGGGAGCTTTCTACAAGCTTCTTGACAGAATTAGTGCAAATAAACTACATTTCTTGGCTCTCTGACACAGACTTGTTTATGTAATAGAGTCCACGGGTTCTTGATGGGGTTTATCAGTAAGGAGATTGAGAAGGTCAGTCTAAAATCTTCATCCCAGCCTGATTTAACCATTTCTTTACCAGTTTTCATGTGTTGGAGCTGTTGTGTTGCGGGAACACCCAGCTGTGTCCTGGCTGATGATTTTCAGTTTTCCTGAAGAACGTAAAGGTAATCCTCATTTTCAATATTCCATTTACTTTGTGTAAAGCACAGCTTCCACCAGCAGCAAAACAACCCCAAAGCATAACACTACCACCACCATGCTTGACGGTAGGTTTGGTGTTATGAGAGCTAAAGGCCTCACCTTCACTCCTATCTAACATATTTATGGTCATTGTGGTCAAATAATGAAATTTTTGTTTTATCTGACCACAGAACGTTCCTCAAGAAGGCCCTTTCTTTGTCCGTATGATGAGCAGCAAACTTCAGTCGAGCGTTAAGGTGCTCCTTCTAGAGGAAGAGCTTCCTTCTTACACAGCAGCCTTTCAGCCCATGGTGATGTAAAACACACTTAACTATAGATACTGATACCTGTATGCACACCTACTTTATGGTGATTCTTATTTAGACTCTTGACCATCCTGACCGATTGTTTCATCACGGCGGTGACACAACTGTATCATGCCTTTACACTTACAAACAACTGTTTGCATCGGGCATTTGTAGCTGTGTGAAAATGGCTTCAAATGCCTTTCCTGAATTTTTCAAGTCAATGATTTGCTTTTTCAGATCTGTGCGTAGGTCTCTGGACTTTTCCATGACAGTGTTTGTGACCGAGTCTGACAAGTGTATCAAATGGCCCCTATTGAAACTAGCTCAAAAGAGTCAGCAGCTACAGTCAATCATAATCACTCACAGGAAGTTAAGAAGCATGCTACAAAGAAACTATGATTAATACGGCTTTCGAAATCACCAAAACTAATAACTCTAGTTGTATGTATAGTTTTGACCCAGCAGATTGTGTCATGTTGCAAAAGACCTATACATGAATATACAAAAGAACCAAAATGCACGGTTGTTTTTGTGACAAGAAAGCATGACTTTTAATGATTCCATCTCTGAAAATTAAGAGTTATTGGAGTGATTGTAAACTCAAGACTACCATGTATGTGTGGTCTTTACAAGGGTATGTCGGCTTTTGTTCACAGCTCTACAGAGTTCATTTGCAAAAACAGATAACTCCATTTTTGTAGATTTTCAGAAAACTTTTATTGTTGTTGTTTACTTTAGACAATATCAATCAAACTGAAGTTGAGTGGATCTGACTCAGTAGAAATGACACAACAAAAATAGAGATAACTTGATTGATATTGTCTCAGGTAGACGATGGAAAAGTGAGTTTTCTGAAGGTCTGTGAAGATGGAGTTGTCTGTTTTTGCAAATGAACTCTTCATATAACAGCCAACACAGCTTATGTATAGCCAGCAAAAGGAACACTTTACATTTGACAGTCCTGCTGGTATTTAAAAGGTGCTGCACACCTTCACAGATGTTCTGGGTGGCCTAAAGTTGTTGAACCTGTTGATTCAGCAGATCAGCCTGGAGCACTTCCTCTTCAGAAAAAGTACTATATTATTATAAATCACCATTACAATGCTGGATTTCATAGACCACGGTAAAGAATCATATCAATTTATTCTAGAGCTCAAAACAGCACAGTCATTGACTCCAATTCCTGCCTGAGTTTTTTGTGTAATGAGGTCCTTTAGCTTCAATTGACTGCCCTAAAAAGAATTATGCAGCATAAAATTATTGTGTGAAAAACTGCAGTTATCTTTAGCTGCCTGCACTAAAAGCAAAATAACATTAAGCCACCCAGCCGTCAAAAATTAGGTGAAAAAATATTGAAACAATTCACAGTGCTATCAGTGAGAAAGTTGGATTCTCCAGAGTGTGTAACTGAAGCCTTTTTCATACCACAAACTGTCAACAAAGATAATAAATATCCACATCCACAACCATGCAGCACTTCCAAATATAACTCTGTGCTGAGTATAATCAAAGTCTGTATTTTAAGTCTCTCAGCAGCGACTAAAGTTTAAATTCAGCGTGAGTTTCTCTGCATTTGTCACACGCACCTTAACTAACACAGCTCCATGCTGCGAGATGATTACAAGTAAAGCTGTCAAATGCACCGACAACTTTCATTTTTGTACCCGTCAGACCTGCAGCCTGACAGCATCAGGTAAACACACACTGTAAGACATTTCAAGTCATTGAAAGTTAGAAATGAAAGTTCATCTGATGCCTTCAAAATGTGAGAAAACTCAATCTACAGATAACATTTGTTTAAATTCAGTCACCTATGCTGGTTGATGATTATTTGTTGTTTTAACTGGATACCCTAAATTAAACTATGTTACATTATCCATCCAAGAAAACCTACTCTTTCTCTAAAACATACATTTTTCCAAATACATACTGTAGATAGGTGGCCCTGCGATGGACTGGCGACCTGTCCAGGGTGTCCCCTGCCTTCGCCCTAAGTCAGCTGGGATAGGCTCCAGCCCCCCCGCGACCCTAATGAGGATTAAGCGGTGTATAGAAAATGGATGGATGGATACTGTAGATAGATTTAGCCCCTTGGGGAAATTTGGGAAAACACAGAGCTACAAGGATCTGCTACCACTAAAAACGGCACACATACAGAGCCAAGTTAAATGGAATTAATAGCAGCTTGTTCATTTTCACCGCAAGAAACGTATGAAAGTGTGTAAAAGCTGTGGTAGAGCGAGCTACATAATCAACAGGGAGACAGAGCAGTGGCAGACATGTTATTATCTGTCCCAAAGTTCTTTTTTTTTTAAACATGTTGACATTAAAAAAATGATTTAGCTTCGTCGCAAACTACCAGCGAGCTGACACCGAACAATTCGCTCATGCTAGCTGGTTACATAAGTGTTACTTGAAGGCAAACAATGCTTTTTTTTCCTGTTCGATAAATGTTACAATCATTTAATGAATCTGTAAACACTAAATAATATATCTGCTAAGGACCTCAGTGGTTATTAAACTATTTTACTATATAAAAATGTACATTCACCATGTAGTTGTTCTTTTTCACAGGGCCTAATAGCTATCAACATTGTTAATGTTTAACACGACAAATTCAAAGGCACAATTTTTAAAAATTAGGTAAACTCACCTCCTTGCTGTATTTTTCTGGGTAAACTTAATGTGCTTCAGCTTTCTTTACTCGTCTTTACAGTTATACTTGGTTGATCTCAACTTGTAGCTCGTTGTTATGTCGTCCTGTTGATGGAAGTTGTCTAAGGATTTAGTCCAAAGTGACCATATTTTATCTGTCTCTAGAACACTTCAGTGTATCTCCTGTGGGTAACAGCCCAGTACCATACTTCAGTCCTAACATGGTGCTGTAGTAATAGCTTTTATCTGACATAAAATGGCTGCAACTTCTATTTTATATGTCTAGTCATATGACTACCAGTCAGATGAACATGGATACCTCTGACAAAACCCACAGTTCATCAAGACAATGAATTACTTTAAGTCATCGATTGGAGTTCAGTATACAAAACTTTTCAAGACAGCTTAAAGAAAAGAGTTGACCTAACTTCATGGTCTGTCATGTTTAACAGTATGGCTTCCTGGCCACCATATCAGGCATTCAGATGTCTTCCTCCTAATCTCAGCTACTTCAGTCGTTTTAAATGTCAGGCAAGAAAAGAATTCACTCTCTTCTGACTAAAAATGTCCAAACTTTGAGTGAACTTTCAACTCTTCCTCTTGATTACAGCGTTGCTGTTAATGTTCCCTGAAACCTCGTCCATTTCCATTTCATTTCCTTCCAACCAACAGCTGTTTTCTCTGATGAACACAGCTGCTTCAGGGTTTGGGTGACATCCTCTTTCATAGCACAGACCTACAAACCTGTGACTCAGGAGAAGCTCTGATGCTCTGCATGTTTGTGGGTTGCATGTGAATTATTTCAGGTGATAAGTCAAAGAAGTGGCATTTCTCTGTTGTACCATGTACTGTGAAGAAGCATCAGAGTGAGTGCTGATTTCATGTTTGGGCTGTTAGTAGGCCCATAAGAATTTGAGTGACATCATAATGACAACAACATTTTCCAACAGGGAAAATTCAAACATTCAACTCAAAAAACTTTGGTGCATTACTTGCCAAGTTGTTGGTATCATATACACAGAAATATGTGAGATGAAACCAAAAGTAAGTGTTTGTTGGACTGCTAGAAATTTTGAATAATAATTAACAGTGCAAATTCAAATATTGTGTATCAGGTTTTTTTTTTTTTTTTTGCTAATATTTATTTTACTGACCTCGATTACTCAACCAAAAGTTATTTAGTAACAATAACTGTGATAACTAGCAACATAAAGCAAGATTTAAGTGGTTTCAGGGAGTGTTACGTGGAAACATCAATGTGTTGTTTAAATGCTCTGAGCAATAAAATGCAGCACATCTCTTTTGTAGCATCCATGTTGTTTGAACATTCCAACTTAAAAGAAGTTGAAAAACAGTTTCCCAACTCGGGGAAACGTTAATGCACAGTAAGTTAGTGCATGTCTTTAACTAGACCTGACTGCTGTGCTAAAACAAGCGCCGGTCCAGTACACTGGCTGTCTGAGCCGTCACACACAGCGGCGTCAGAGTAGGTCTGTATAAAAGCTCATCAGCATGCAGTGGAGCAAAGGAATTGTTATTTTATCTGTGCTCCTGCACTGTTACTGATATCACTGCAATCTGCAACGTTTCTCCTGTTGTTCATATTTCCATATTCTTGTACACTCAATCAATACAAATGAATGTCAGCATGCTGTGAGTGACTGCTTGCACAGCTATTGAGATTCTCACCCTCGACAATGCTCGGATGGTTAAATGCAACACTAATACTGAGGATCCACCACTGAATCACATTAAATTAGAAACAGTCTCATACTTGAAAACCTTGTCTTGACAGAATGTCGTAGTATATATAGCCTCCTGGAATCTGTCATGCTTGATCAGGAAATGTATAATATACGAGCTCTGGGCCTGGTCCTGCTTTGCATGCACAGGACTCATTGTGTCACTGCACAAGGAAACTACTTCAATGGAGATGGTCGTCAAAGTTGATTAATTTTTGATTTGTATAGACAGTCTTGAAACTTTTTGATCGCCCTTTGTGTTCTGCATTTCTTTTAATCTACTACAATATCAATATTGTAACAATCAAAACTACAGCATCAGCTTACAATGGAAATGTGATGGAAATTGGTCTGGAAATACAAGTTATAATTAGTCTCTCATAACTAGCAGACTCGTGACACATTTAGAGCTGGCTGTTATGTTTGTCAGTGATTACTAAGCCCGGTACATCATCAAAAAACGTATTTAAAGCTGTGATATTAATTACAGTTTGCCACTTGTTGTAATGTTGCTCTCAAATGTTGGCAAAACATTTCACAAATCAATAAAATCATCTGAGCTTATGTACCACAACACAGACTGTTGAATCTAGACTTCATTTAAACCCCAAGTTACATCTTAGAAACACTGACCACTGCAGTGGTTTAGGTGGTTTCCACAGAACACAGCAAACCAGGTTGGAACTAAATCTCAAGTATACTTTAGGAAACATCAAAACTTGTCTGAAGCCTCAGACTAATGAAAGACCCCTGCTGAGTTGTACTGGCCAACAAATACAGCATGAGGTCTAATGTTTTTTAATGACTGCATCTTATTAGAACACCATGCAGCTACTTTCTGCCAAAAAAGGCCGTACAATCCTACAGGTGCCTTTTTATTTTACTTTTTTTTTTTTTTCCGCTCAAATGTCACATCAAAATAAATTAGTCAAATGTTACATGCAAATGTTCAAACACTCCACATCCACTGGGAGGTACAGCATCCCGACCTGGAGAGGATTTTTAAATGACTATTTTCTGTAATTTAGTCACTTCACAGGTAAAATCGTGTTTCACATGCTGGTCACTGTTACAGACTTGGTTCATTCATGTGTGATCAGAATGTTCACTGATCCCCTAAAGGCTTTTCATTCTGTGATGGTGACCGGCTTGATGTTGTCAAAGAGGATGAGGTCAAGGAAACTGGATGGAGTCTTTTATTAATGAATGCTGACATGGATCTTTGCCTCATTTTCAATTGGAAAATTAGAGTCAAACAGAATGGAAAAATGTTTTACAGATGGTTGATTAAAAAGCTCACTGAAAGCAGAAGTCTGACAAATGATTCAATCCACACAGCTGTAACAAGTAGACACCTTGTTAGGGGAGGGAAGCAACTTAGAACCAGGGGTTTCTTAGCGTAGCTGCTGTTCAAGTCAAAGAACTAATATAACCAACAGTGGACTCCAAATAAAAAGACCTCAAACTATCTTTTCTAAAAAGACACCAAATATGTGAAAAACCAACAAAAAAACTACCTGACGTTATGTAAAGAAAACCCAAAGGACAGTCAAAACATCACCCCTGCTCCTAGTGTCTCTGAACAAGGCAACTCTTAAGGGTGTGTGTGATCAGTATGTGGGTCCATGTCTGGCCCAGACCCCAGGTGGTCAAGCGAGGACCTCAGTATCAGTTTCACTGAGATACACCATCTAATCTGTGAAAACAACAACAGGAGGCATGTTGGTGAGCTGAAAACCCCAGCTGCACTGATCGCCAAGCTGAGCAAGCATTTGTAACCTCTCCGACTGTCCAAAATCACTCACTACACCCTGTATGGTGCACTATATGGGGTGCTTGCCATTTTGTAGTGCTGTCTGAATGTTAAGTTACAATTGTTACACATATAGTGCACTCAAAATAGCCCACAATCTCCCACAAAAAGTAGTGTGCAACCAACAGTCACTGAGCAGTCAATATGTATCCTCATGCGTTGCACGAATGGGACTAATAAGAGTGAAAAAACTTGTCATTAACATGTAAGTAATTTCCTATCTAGATTGCATAGTTGAATTAGGTTTTACCTGTTTCTTAGCCATTTAATAAACGGTGAATTTGATGTGTTTGCACTACGCTGCAGCACAAATCATGGCTGCAAGAGACATCATTAGCTTGAGCAGTGTTGAAAATGTTGCTTTTGTCGAGGCGCACCCTACATAGTTCACGACATAGTTCCCTGTATAGTGGTCCCTAGATAGGGAGTGAATGACTGACAGACAGACACAACCACTGTTCCAAAATGTCATCTGCTGGATTTAGACACACATCACAGGTGATGGTGATTTTCACGATCAGGAATTTTCTTCCAAACTGGGCCAATCAAAGCAGTGTCAGGTGACTATATGTTTAAAGACAATTCATGCTATGTGTGTTTGTGCTCACAGATCAATGTGGAGTTTGAAAGCTGGCAGTGGACACCAGGCAGTTCACAGTACAATAGGTACTGACTGATGCATTGCCCCTCGTGTCAAATGTAGAAAAACACGTAACGCTCCATGGAGCACTCCTGAAAGGCTAATTGGGACTGCACATTTCACAGGATATGCAGCTTCTTACAGATTGGGTTGTAGCACCATGTCAATATGGTTATTTCTGAGTGGACAGAAAATAAACTCAGAAATTACCCTCATAGACTTGAATGGATGACAAAATTTACATCACATACACACTTGTGAACACACAGATATCATGGATTAACCTTTAGAGAGATGCTAATGCTTACCATAAAAATAAAAACTTTATTGAAACAAATTGGCTCAATATTATGCAAGATAATTTAGAATCTGCTATATCAAATAATAAGTTAGATAAAATGCAAAAAAAACCCCGCAAATTTTGCCATCAATAACAGAAACGTTAGGATAAGAAACAACCAGAAAACAGAAAAAGCAAATTATTCAAATACAAGTTGAAACAATACACACAATAGAAAAAAAATCTATATAAAGCAATCCATGAAAAATTTATATTAGAAACTACTGCACAAACCGTAAATATACAGACATGTTTGTCATACCTGATTATGAATATCTTCTACTAAATCAGTAAAAAAAACTCAGTGAAAGTCTGTGTTGTTGTCAATAAGTGAATGACCTTGTTACTGAAACAGCAACTGGCTGAACATTCAAACAATAGAATATTTGATTGCTTATTAAAATGAACAGTGCTGCATATTTTAGGTATGCACAATCAAACCATTCTTTACTCGTTACATTACCATAAAAAATACTTTGCTTCGGGTTGCACTGTGAGTTACACTGCGGTGGTCCGGTACTCTTTCATTTTGATGCACATGGTCAGTTCCTGTAATATGATTTGGTGTCCCGAGAGGGGATTTAATAAATGAAAGGACATAAGGTGGATATTATTCTGTTCCTGTCACTGCAAGATGACCGAATTTGTTGAAAAACAGGGAAAGAGAGCCAAGGATAGTGCTCCCTCTGAGTGTGTTTTAGTTTTATTGATTTACCGATATAAGGAGAGAGGAATAAATGTCCCCTGGCAGTCCACCTCAATGACACTCACATGATGCCAATGGAAGGTGGCCTTCAGAGTGTCTGGCCTCGCTGGATAATGGTTTGTCTCCCTATAATAGCCTCAGTTTAGTGAAAAATACTGACAACAACAGAAGTTAAAGGAGCTTAATAGCACATCAGCCATGGCATGAGATGGGCTGTTGAGTATGGAAATATGTGTCATGTGCAATTCTGTAGCCTTGGCTCAAAAGCTGTAACCAACTGTGATCTCTTGTTGATTTCACACATCATTACCCAGGTAGCCTAATTTTAACATCTTTCAATAAATGATACCCCCTCTTTAGAAAGTACACTAAACTCATAGTCTGCACTCCTAAATCTAACCAGCTCTGACAGTAATATGTGCTGAAGCCAGCTCCCATTTGGTACTGTGATGCCAGAGCAAAGTCAAGTGTTCTGTGATCAGCTTGGCTGAGCTAGCTGGTAAAAAAAGGAAGGCCAAAATTCAGGAGAAAATCACCATTTGTTACTTTGGAAACTCTATGTTTGTAGCAATTGTGGAAATATATACTTGTCTTAACTTTCAGATGGGAACTTCCTCGTTTACAGTTACAAAACATACTTCCCTGTAAATCCACATGGCTAATATGTTATGGGTGTCCAATGAGCACTATAGCCTTGTCGGACAAAAAGTCTAGCAGTCTTGGCAAAGGATTAGTTTGTGATTTGGAAATAAGCGCATGTAAGCTTTAAAGGCACTGGCATGTGCCTAGGTTAGCTCATTGTTGTTTCTTCCAGTATGTATGCTAAGCTAAGCTAAGCTAAGCTAATCGCCCCTGTGTATATCGCCAAATGTAACACACAGACAGGAGAGTGCTATCAATCCTCTCATCTTATAAAGGAGCATTTGTGTTTTCAGTGACAGTCACAGAACCAAGCCCCACAGTAGCTTAATCCCCCTTAGCATGGACGATACCAGTGTTGCACAAATTTCTGTAGGGGTGTTCTTTCATTCCTGAGAGATGATTTTTCCAGCTGATCTTTGCTGGAGGGGTTGCACTGCTCTCAGCTTCTCCCTAAAAGGTGTTCTATTGGATTCAAGTCTGAAACACCTGCCTATCTGTTTTTCAGCAGGAGATTGGCATCATTTTAGCAGAACACCGCTGAAGCCCTGACTAGTGGTACTATTGTTTGTCCTTTACTTCCTGATGACTGGTGTAGCTGTGCTTCCACGGATATTAAGTTGGTCATCAATCTTCTTGAGTTTCACAATCAGATTTTTCCGTTTTTCTGACAGTTCTTTTCAACGTGGAACCACAATGTAGACATTAGCACCGTCGCCTCACAGCTAGAAGATCCCCATTTTTGTGTCCCAGTTAGGACGCCTGGGATCTTTCTATATGGAGTTTGCATGTTCTCCCTGTGCAGTGTGGGTTCTCACTGGGTTCTTGTTCTGTCCAGGGTGTCCCCTGCCTTCACCCCAAGTCAGCTGGGAAAGGCCCCAGCCCACAACTCTAGTAAGGATTAAGTGGTGTATAGATAATGGATGGATGGATGTTCAGCAGCTTAAATATTACAGTTATTGAGAGATTATACAATTTTGAATCATTTCATATTAAAGTGATATTGTGCAGGGGTGTACTCACTTCTGTTCTATCCTGCACATTGGCAAAAGTAGATGCATTAGAGGTGTGTTGGTGGTGCAAAAAGGACAAGTCAAAGGATGGCCAAACTAATTAGGATTTTTCCTTTTGGAACCACCAATGGTAGTCACCAACCAGTCAACACACTGCTATCCCCAGAGCTCATCCGATCCAATCAGAATTCTCTTAAAGTTATCATGCTGACCCAATGCCACCCTGTCAGTCATCAGCTATCGCATCACTTTGTCCCTGAATGATTTATTCTATTCATAAGTTGAGGCTTTGTGGATTTTGGTGGTAAATGATTGTAGATGCAGGGGATTTGTCAAAGCTTATTGATGCCCCCTGCCCCTGCAGTGGGTATCTGCACAGAAAGGATAACCTTGTATGCTGTAATGAATAATTTTAGCACCAGGGAACTTAATCCCTTTATTGATGGACCTTGAGGCAGTTTCTTGTTTAGTCTGATATTAAATGCGCTCCATGAATACTTCATCGCCTTCTTCAGTAACTAGATACATCACACCTGTGTGACTTCTATTCATGACCATGTGTAGAACCAATAATAAGTTTTCTCTGTCCTCAAAAGATTAAAGAGTTATTGACCCACAGCAAGACAAAGACAAGACAGAAATTAATGCACCCGTACTGACTTCAAGCTTCAGTGAACACAAGTGATTATAAATTGAGTGTGCGTGTGTGTATTTCTCACACTGTGAATCTTTAAAATGATTAAGAAAGTGAGAATTCTTTGTTGTGTACGGCCTCACTGTGTGTTTGGGTCATGGTAAGGGCAGGTATCTGTGCTGAGGTGAGGCTATGGGTTTGAACTCAAGATATGATTTACACACTGTGGTCACAGGTTTTCTGTGGAGACGAAGCCATCCACTCACTGTACGGCCTTCAACCTGTAGTAAGTCACAGGACTAACAAAAAGTGACACACAACCATTCATGCTCTGTGGGAGGAAGCCAGAGCGCCCAGAGAGGGGCACAGGCCTCAGCTGATCAGCACATTTGAACCCAGAAACGTCTTGCTGTGAGACAATGTCAAGCACAAAGGTGCAGATTTTGGTGGCTATAATCACATCTGTTACTAGCAGATTTGTTTTAGTTGAAGCCTCCAAACAACAATTCCTAAAGACTTCCATTTTTCTCTTGTAGTTTGCCAAAGTTTTGTTTATTTCTTCTTCCCCAAGGTCTTTATCAGTTGGCAAATGACTGTTTTTCGTCCAATTTCTTCTTTTCTGTTTATTACAGTCATGCATAACCAGGCCTATGCCACCAGCTTGTAATGGCACCACACAGCCCAGTGTTTTTGCTGCAAAGCAGTTAATAGAAACAAGTCTAATTCACATTTTCACACGACAACTGTTGGCTCAATTTAACACAGGAAACCTCTGAAAGGGTCTTCAATGTGCACTTGATCTTGGGCTCTGTTTTGGAGCACATAAACACACCATTTCATTCATTCTTTAAATGTTTGCTTCTATTATGGTTTTGGAAAGGCTGAGAGAGAAGTTTCCACCATCATGTCTAGTTACAGTTATGACTAGCTGATGATGTGGACTGTATGAAAAAAGATGACTTAACAGCACCCCAGAAGTTAGGCCAAAATATCCAGATCATGCAAATGGACATGTTGCAAGAGAAGTACTGTATTAAGTACTTCTTATTATGTTGATGTTTGTTTAAGTGTTTATTAGGGTCCGAGGACCCCTACTTGCTGCAGCAAGCAGGGGTCCTTGCCCTGCGGGCAATTGGTTCATTCAGCTGGTCTTCTTCCATTGCTGTGTGGGATCCAACAGCTTCAACCTTGACTCCAAGTAGGTCAAAACCACGACAAACGGTAGTCAGAGGACGTAAAAGCTCTGTGTTCTGTGTTAGGAAAGAGAACAATGGACGGTTTGCTGTGCTAGTCTGTATGGTGTGTTAACCCTTTATCAGGCGAGGAACCAT